>NW_020450804.1:406975-547536 GCF_003343035.1 Apteryx rowi | reverse complement strand
GCTGAAGTCTAGGTAGACAACATCCACTGCTCTCCCCTCATCTACCCAGCCAGTCATTCCATCATAGAAGGCTATCAGATTGGTTAGGCATGATTTCCCCTTGGTGAAGTCATGCTGACTACTCCTGATCACCTTCTTTTCCTCCACATGCTTGGGGATGGCCTCCAGGATGAGCCCTGGAAACCACTGGTGGAAGAGCTGTACAAGTATTCTTATCCTGTACAATATGGCAGCTCCTCCAGTGTAACTGCTATTGGTATGAGATCAGGGTTGAACATGGTCAGTTTAACTGAGGAGAAAACATTTAAGCTATTCTTGTAATAAGAAACAAGGTGATTTTAATTTGACCTGCAGTGTACATATGTACTCATTAATAACCTCATTACACATGTGCTCCCTCCATATTCCCTCCCCTCCCAGGATATTTTTTTTATCCTGGTCTTGTGTGTCAACATTCACAACATACTTGTGAACGTGAAGAGGACAGGCTTGCTACCAAGAGCACCAGAAACAACAAATCAAAGAATATGCCTCGGAAGTGGGTCTGATGTCCTTCTTCTTTCATTATGCGTCATTAGGTAGGATCAAAAACTGATTTTTATTTGCCTTCTGGGAACCTGCAGCACCCTGAGTTGCCAAAGCAAGTTCCTCCACTGCCTCTCTTAAAACCCTCTCCGCAAGGCMGATGTTGAACTAGGAAAGAGGAGGAAACCTCATCTGCCACACAGGCCTTTGTATTTGGAGCTGGGCAGAAGTTGAAAGGTCTTTGACAGATTGCTGGATGGACCTCCTCACTCTGCTGTGAAGCATGGCAAGATTTAGCCCATAGTTGGTGCTTAGCAAAGTCTCCAGTTTCTGATGAATCAGAAGAGAAATGGATTTGTCACATCTCTGATTTATTTCAGTTTAAGTTTGAAATGAAAACTGCTGAACTGTGAAGAGCATTGTTTGTAGTCATAGGGATGATGAACAGCACAAGTGCATATGAACAGGTACTATATTGCAAAACTATTGCTGTATATGTTTGCTATTTACGGACTGACTCCTTTAGGCAATAAACACTCAGAACATCACTATCTTGGTGGCAGGTCTTTTGTACAATATTTTAAAATAAAACCTTTTCAGTTTTCAGAGTTGGCATAGTTAGTGATTTGTGACAAGTATTAACTATCCCCCCCAACAAACACTTATGTGGACTTAACTTTAAGTTTTTCAAAAAGATGATACAGCTACTGACTGGAAAAAAATTTCCATTTCCCTTAAGTATTTAGATGACAAGTTGAAAAGCATATTACAATTACCTATGATACATAACTAAAAATCCCATCTAATTACATCATATGCACTCAGATGTCTATGAAGAAAAAAATAATGTTGATTTCCTTCCATTGTTATCAGAGATTATTGTGAGAGAAATAGGAAAAGTGTCTTGTTAATTTATGATGTCTGGGAAAAACGATGTGCAAGACATCTCGACAAGAAAGGGTTAGAACTAAGATAAATTATTAAATTAAATAAATTTTATTTTTGGTTCAAAAAGTTATTGTTTTTATGACAAGACAAATGTACATAAATTACTAATATTACATATTTCCACTAGGGAAGAGAGATAATAAAGCACTGCAATAGCATAATGCTGCTATTTCAAATGTCTTATTAACAGTTTGAGTTATCTGATTAATGAGCTACTGAGAGCTTTGTTAGGGAATAGATAATTTTTTTATATTACAAATATAATCAGATAAAGGAAATTTAATATAAGAGAAATGTAACATGACGATATAAAAATAGGTACTCGTCATTTGTAGGTTGTAAGACGTATTTATAAATTTGTTGACTTGCAAGATACAAAAGGCCAGTCTCATCCAGAAAAAAAGCAGCTGCATTTAGAGATGTCATGCTACCTCCATCATTTGGTGCGATCCAGACCAGGATTTACTAACTGCTGTTGGTATATACAACTGCTGTATACATGGTGCTTACTAATATGCAAAATACTTCAGAAAGCTGGTCATAGAAGAGTAGGTACAAGAACATTTAGATATGACATCTGGGAGTTTAGTTAAGTCCTCAGACTAGAATTATGTTTGGCAACATTTTACTAATGCTTCCAAAAGTTCAGAAACTCAGTGGACCCTCATGATCCAAAGAGCCAAGCATCCAGCAGCTTCCACATCTGGGCTCTTTAGAAAACCTGGCCAACTATTTTGATGTGTAAATGGCAGGGATGGTAAGGTTTTTTTAGTTATCATGAAATCATGAATTTAAATGTGGAAAAATGTTATTGCATGGTACTAGATGAGGAAGTTGTCACTAACTGCCATTTCAGCTACCTAAGTAAAAAAACCTAGTTCCTCAGAGTTAGGCTTCTAACTAGTACTGGAAGTACATTCAGTGTACAGTTACACCAATAATTTGGATCAATCCTGCAAACCATTTCACACTCCCTTAAGCCACTTCTTTTCCGTGTAGCTCCTTAATGGCAATCTATATCATTCTTCCAGCTGTTCCACTAGAATTGTTTTAGTTTCTACAAATTGTTCTATTTTCTCCTTTCAATCCTGCCTCTGATAATGAGCAGAAGAGAGAAGAAGTGGAGTGCTAAGATCAAGTGTGGTACCTGTTTTCACCAGTTTACATGATGGAAGTCAGGAAGGGGGAGTTGTCTGGTGAACTTGTCCACGCTTACAGAGCCTCTGTGAGCTTTAAGAAGCATGCAAGTAGGGGCTGGACTAAGAGATTAGTAGCAGCATATCTGCACTGTTTCCAGCCTGGGCTGGGTCACAGCTCCTCAGGGAGGCTGGTGATCTCAGGCTACTGATACCAAATTTAGGGTGGACATTCAGTCAGCCTAAAACACCGCTGGAGCCCAGAGCTCTTGAGTTGAAGACATTCATTATTTTCAGGCTCCCAGCTAGCTGGGATTACAAACGTGAACTGCCAGAAATGACACAGAAGTTCAGCAGAGCTTCCTGACTCAGACTGAGGCTGCTATCAGGTTCAAAACAGAATGAATTATACTGCAGAGGATCAATGAAGACTTGAGGGGGAGCTTAGTAACTGGTATAGAGAATGTTCTCAGCTTCTAACATTGTTCCCCATATGCCATGGAGTTTGCTTCAAAACAGCTTCTCAGTCTCAGTGTAGGACTTGAGTAGGCCAGCATCTAACCCTTGCCAAAGCCTCAGTGCTATTCACCAGTTGCGTTTTCCATTACTACCATGAGGTAATAATGTGAACAGGGGCAGTTGCCATGGAGCAGTTGATGCATGATAACTTGTTATCCTTTAGTAAGTTGTTCCTGGATCCGTAAGTTTCCCCTCTCAAGTAGAGTAGTTACCGATTCCTACAAATATCAGCAAAATCCTGTGTAGCAACTGGATCCATCCCTACACTTGCACTTCTTCATGGGGCTGTGGGACAGAAGGCTTGAGAGATAAAGAGCATGGTATTGGGAGGAATGTGGAAAGGATAAAGAAACTTGGAGTCCTGACTTGGTGAAGTAAGCCAAGAGGTTGTGTAAAATGGAGGAGGAGGCTAAGTAAGTAGGGGCATGTAGTAGAGAGGAATAAAGGACCATTGGGATTTGGAAATATTGAAGTGGTAGCATGCAGTTGGAAAGTAGGGTATGGAGGTTGAACAGCTGAGTGGTAAGGACTGGTATGGATTCCAGTAGCCAGAGGAATTACAAAAGGGATAAGAGAACTTCAGAGCTGGTGGTCAGAGCAAGTGGTATTAYAGCAGGGTGTTGTCAGACACCTATGCAGGGGGACTAAACAGCTGGACATGAAAGTAATTAAAAAATTAGTCTAGTGTTCGCCAGATACATTGCTTTCAGAAAGCAAATCCCTTACCTCTGGACAAAAATGGAGCAAAACAGGTCTGTCCCAGTAGCAGTAGGAACAGAGCTCTGGTTGTCAGGTTCTTCCACTAGCTCTCCCACTCAGTTTAGCTGTGCATCCTTGCTATAAACTATTCTGGGATGGGAACGTCTTACTCCCTTTTGTCTGTCTTTTTTGCTGTTTCACTTTGCATAGAACAATTAAACATCTGTTGGGCTAAAGAGAATGTTCTCTAGGTGAGTAGTTAAATCACCTTCGTGGAAAGTGGGAAAGATAAATTAAACCCTTACAGCCAGGGTGGGGAACTGAACCGGTATTCCAGCTTTCTTCTAAGTACTATGAAATTCATGGTGATGAATGAAGTTTTGAATAAAAGAGAACGCACAACATAGTCCTTTTCCTGTCCTGTGAAAGAATGGGCTGTTTGTTAAAGAAAGGGTTTAGGTACTTATAAAAGGTTAGAAGGTTTCAGGTCAATGAAACCCTCATCCTTGCAGCCCAGAGTTAGATGACTAGATCCTGAGAAGGCTGCTATTTAAAACACTTCTGTGTTTCCTCATGAAGTTCACAAAGGAAAGCGCAGGGTCCTGCACCTAGGGAGGAATAACCCCATGCACCGGTACAGCCTGGGGGTGGACCTGCTGGAAAGCAACTCTGCGGAGAAGGACCTGGGAGTGCTGGTGGACACCAAGTTAAGCATGAGGCAGCAGTATGCCCTTGTGGCCAAGAAGGCCAATGGTATCCTGGGCTGCATCAGGAAGAGTGTTGCCAGCAGGTCAAGGGAGGTGATCCTGCCCCTCTACTCAGCCCTGGTGAGGCCACATTTGGAGTACTGCATCCAGTTCTGGGCTCCCCAGTACAAGAGAGACATGGCACTACTGGAGAGAGTCCAGCGAAGGGCTACAAAGATGATTAGGGGACTGGAGCATCTCTCTTATGAGGAAAGGCTGAGAGAGCTGGGCCTGTTTAGCCTGCAGAAGAGAAGACTGAGGGGGGATCTTATTAATGTGTACAAATATCTTAAGGGAGGGTGTCAAGAGGATGGGGCCAGACTCTTTTCAGTGGTGTCCAGTGACAGGACGCAAGGCAACAGGCACAAACTGAAACACAGGACCCTCTGAACCATCTGAATATGAGAAAAAACTTTTTCACTGTGAGGGTGACAGTGCACTGGAACAGGTTGCCCMGAGAGGTTGTGGAGTCTCCTTCTCTGGAGAGATTCAAAACCCGCAATCCTGTGCAATGTGCTCTAGGTGACCCTGCTTGAGCAGGGGGGTTGGACTAGATGATCTCCAGAGGTCCCTTCCAACCTCAAGCATTCTGTGTGATTCTGCGTGAATATTTAATCCTTCCAATCTTGAATATTTAGCATATATTTAGGCAATGTCTTTTCCCCTAATTTTTGAATGAGTTTCTTTTGCTGTGAGAGAACTTGGATCAGATAAGGATGAAATGGTGAATTTCAGTGTTTCTTTTAGTAGTTTTGTCATCCCACTATCCTACAGTCCTCTCCTGTATGCAATTTCCTTCTGGGAAGGAGACTATAGCTGACTTGCCTATCTAATATGATGGTGACACAAGGTGTTATGGGCTACCTGGTGAGGAATCTGAGTTGAACACATATGTCCCACTTCATCTGTAGTCCAGTCATACTCCAAGAATGCCTGCAAGAAATCATACGTGAGTTTGAACTTTCCTAGAATGCTCTGCAGATTGCCCAATGCCTGAGCCTGGGCCCAAGTGCATTTTCTAACAGTGTGGATATTAGCCAAGCAGGGGCTCCAATGTTGGCTCTGCGCCAGGTTTAAGTATGTCCTTACGAACATACATATGGACACCAAAGAAGAATCCATTCAAATGTGCTCAGGGATTGTGAGAACTGGTTCATGGGTACTTAAGGAGTAGCAAACAGCTAACTACCTTTCATTCTTTCAGCAGTAATGCAAGGTTGCATCAGGGTTTGGGTAAACCCAGAACTGGTGATTTCACAGTGTGCTTGCATTCTGGTTACTATTGGGCTGCTGCAATCACCTCTAAGAGATCTTTGCAACCAAATGCTAATTAGGCAAGCTGTTAGAGGCAAGAGTAGCACATAGCCATTCCCTTACCTTTCCTGTATTGATTAATCCCAAGTCTACTGAAGTATATTACTTTACAAAGTCTGCTCACTATTTGATATACAGCACTTGCACAATGTTCCTCTTTTCTAATTCTTCTTATTATAAACAAATTTCTCTCTCTCCCACATATACTCTTAATTTTCATCACTGCTGTCAAGCCTGTCAAGAGAAATGATCAAAATCAGAACCAAGGATTCAGGCTGCAGATATGCTATTGCAATAAAGCAGCTCACATTTTACATATATTTTCTTAGGCAGAGTCATGCCTCCTATTTTTCCTATAATATCAAAGGGATTTTGATCTGCCTAGCCACCATCAGGTATGACAATATGTATCATACTGCATCATTATGGCAGAGTACTGCTATGTGCCACTGCCAGAGTAAGGTGCAATAAAGTTTACTGTTTAAAAGGTACCTATTCTAGGTGCCCTAAAATCCTCATACTTACTCGGATTGCTCACCAGCCTGCTAAAGGACGTGCAGAAGACCCCTTCCTTTCACTGCTTCCTCAGCTGAGAAGCCCTAAAATTCTCTCTTTCCTATGCTGCTGTTTTCAGTAGAAGAGAAAAAAATAGCAGATTGCCCCTTCATGTTGCCACTGCAGCTGCTTTTAGAGGAAAATGGCTGTGCAAAGCAGTGAAGAAGCTGTGGGTGGGAAATAAGACAGAGAATGCTGTGCTGTGGAAGATATAAGAGAGCTCCATCTTTGACTTAAACCTTTAACATCCTCTTCATGTCTGTTCCTGCTTCAAAACATGTTGCAGCTGACCCCATGGGGATTTCATTCCTGCCCTGAACTTTTCCATCGCCCTCTGCTTAGTCCCTCACTGCACAGCATCCCTGAAAAAAGGGATTAGAATGGGAAGACATGGAAGGTGGGGCTATGCTGGATAGTTTAGTGACGGGAAAGAAGCAGATGGATAAAGCTAGAACTATCCATGTAAAGCAATCACCTCTTGGCCCTCTGAGCAATGTTAGAACAAACCAAAAGCAGGAATGGTTCTTTTTGCTTACATGTTAAATAGAACATGGGGAATGGAGAATGTTAAGTCTCAGCCTTCATTCGCAAGTTGCAAGCTTCTGCTCAGTGTTCCCTGACTCAGGCACTGAGTCTGCTCCTAATAAATGAGACTATTTCTAAAAGTTAACAATGTTAATACCTTCTCAAAAGAGTTCATTAAGATTTCACCTTCATTAATCCTTTAGTGAACTCTTTAAACTATATTTGTTCATGCTAATGGATTGCTGAAAGTCTCCATCACAAAAAGATTCCAGAGGATGAATATTGGTACCCTGCAGAATGGAGCATCTAAGTGAAGTAATTCTGAAACTTCAGATTATGCATACATCTTTATCATCTACTCCCACTGCTGCAGTTTTCCACCATTCAGTACCAGTTTATCTAATATACTGAATACACCAATAGTGCATACACACATCCTGACATCTGGAATTTAAAACTTGAAACATAACACAAACTGTAAAACCTATTTACAGATCTTCTTTACTTAACTTTAGGTTTTATGGCATTCTCCTTACTAAACCATTCCTTGTCACCATTGATATTGTGTTAACTCTTCATTTTCTAGTTTTTGTAGCTTGCTCTTCGCTGAGATCAACATTCTAGCAAGCATCACAGGTTTAATGCATCCAGCAGACCTGAAAATTGAGTTAATGAAGTTTTGAGAGCGAGATTAATTAATGAATCATCTGGATTTCTATGACACTGTCATCTTCGATTCCTAAATAGTTATTAGGCTATATTTGTTTCTATCCAGTCATACTTACCACTGTCCATTCACTTCCTATCAATATATACCAATAATCTCCAAATACATAAAGGAAGAAAATCCTTTGAACCTTTGCAAATAGAATATATATCTTCCTCTCTTTTAGGAAGTTATCTCTGATGCAGCCCATGGTCAAGGTCAGTTAGTATAATTCTGTTCTCTTCTGCCTGAAAAATGTTATGCTCCAGTGACTTTTCTTTTCTTAATTTTTTTATTGTTACATTCTGATCCCTTTTTTGATGTCTAATTTTACAGAGCAGAGATAACAGCTATATAATTCAGATACTCTCAAATTACATTTCTTTATTAAGTTTATTCTTCTTTCAGTGCCACCTATTTTTTTGGTAAGTTTAGGGTTAAATCTAAACTCTCCAAATTTTATTGTAAGTRTTGTATTGCAGAAGACATCACACAGGTGTAAACTCTTATTGTAGCGAATGATGGCACGGACTCAAGAAGTGCTGCATCTTGAGACATTTATTGTTTGCTTCTAAGCATATTTATACTAAGAAGTTAGCTGCTTCAGTGGTTTCACAGACGCACTTTGCTAAGCCAATCATCATGCAGATTATGTCACAGGTAGCCAATCATTACACCGATCACGCATGCAGCGATCACGTCTTGTACCTTGCTACTTGTTTAGGAAAGCTGTCTTGCCCTTAACCTTGGTTCCCACTGGCTTCTGCTAGTTTATCTGTACTTTCTCAGGATGTATCATTCCCAGCTGCACCAGCGTCCTTGGGTACGTTTGTCTGAGGCTCCTGTTGCTTGCTACTTGCAACTTTCCACCAGTTTAACCCTGTCATGACCCTCCACACTTATTTCTTCAAAATGACTTGGTTCAAGTTATTTTTCAGTTCACTTTTTTTAACTATCAGTGTTTTTTGCAGAGCTGTATTTGGAGGTATAATTAGATAAATAAATTTCCTTTTCTGCACTACAGGAAGTTGAGATTAGTCAATTTTTGCTCAACTCCTTGAAATGCTAAGCCCTTTTCAGTGACTATGCAGAGTCACTGATGGCACTTTTTTCTTACTCAGCCTGCATCTGCCATTCCTTGCTTCAGATAATCTACCAGAACAGATGGGTAATATCAGCTGTTCTTCTCCAGCGACATTTTTCCTGCCTAGAAGCAGAGAACATGGATCTTTTGAGAGAATAAAGTGAACTTGTAACTATATTTTTTTCTGAGTAATCATGAACTATAGGGCCATGTGTTTAACACCTACCCACTATAACAGCTTATTATCTTATGCAGGGATAATTATGTTTTAACAGTATTAATGGCTAAGCAATAATCAATCCAAAGGTCAATATAGCATGTATACATTGCTAGCAATGCCAGTACTTAGTCTGTCAGACACAAAGCAATCCCCAAATCAAAAAAACTATAGTGCCAGACTGCTGCCCTGAGAAGAAGCAGCCATGAAAAATTACTCTGGGAGGAAAAAAAGGAGACAGAGCCTTAGATGAGCTCATGGACGGAAATCAAACCACTTCACCCAGAGATAGAAACATCATTCTCTACATTATATTTCTTCCATGGGGACAGAGATAAGAGATCCATTTTAAATGAGCCCTGGTCAAGTGTCCAAGTGTACTGGGAAAGCTTTCTGCTTATCCAGGACCATCAGGTGTTGGGGCCCTTGCGGTGCTTCAGAACAATAATCTATATGAGATATAGAGCATGGAACTAACACTGTTTAGGATTAATTGCTTAGCACAACTTGCTTAGCATTAGTAGCTAAATTTGCTGAAGCCTTAGGCCTCAGGCTATAGCCACTGCTACGTGCTTTGAAGTAGTCCACCAAGGACACTGGTGCAGCTGGAAATGATACATCCTAAGAAAGTACAGATAAACTAGCAGAAGCCAGTGGGAACCAAGGTTAAGGGTAAGATAGCTTTGCTAAATAAGTAGCAAGGTACAAGGCATGATTGCTGCGTGCGTGATCGGTGCCATGATTGGCTACCTGTGACATAATCTGCATGGTGATTGGCCTAGCAAAGTGTACGACTACACAAACATATATAAGATGGGNCTAGCAGAAGCCAGTGGGAACCAAGGTTAAGGGTAAGATAGCTTTGCTAAATAAGTAGCAAGGTACAAGGCATGATCGCTGTGTGCGTGATCGGTGCCATGATTGGCTACCTGTGACATAATCTGCATGGTGATTGGCCTAGCAAAGTGTACGACTGCACAAACATATATAAGATGGGCAAATTGCCGAATAAAGTTGGAATTGAACCTGCATTCTGTGAATGCGTATGATTCTTTCCCGTCACTCCTGCGGACCGCGACAATCAGGCAATGTGTCTTAAGGTGACGGGTTTATTAGCCTCATAGAGAAAGTATAAATGCCAATGTAAGGAGATAGTGAATATTTCTTTTTGAGATTTGTGAAAAGGAGTAAAATATGCCATATTCTCATCTGAAAAGACACTTGTCAATTTTCAGAAGCATTCTCTGTCATTCCCAGAAGCATGGGCTTGTTCACCTGAATATAGTGGATTATATAACTGCTGTTTTGTTCTGTATGGACATATATAAACGTGTGCATATATACATACACACAGACACACATTATTTATATAGGCAACTTCCCAATTTAAAGGTGCTTTCTACAGAGCTACAGAGGGAGCAAAGATCCACTTCATATGTTCTGCAATTTATTTGAAATGAGAGAGAGATAGGGGAGATTTTGCCAGTGAATATTCCAAATGTTCAGGTTAAAAGGCTATTTATGGAGCAACTTGCCAAATGTCTTATTAATGATGTGTTAGGAGGCTTTTTTTATTATTACTATGACTTACATTTTTCAACACATATCACAGCTCTGATATGACTTAATAATAACTGCTGTTGTGATTGCTTTTCTAAGCAAAGTTTGTGAAGCCATGCTTGTCTTTGCATTTCTGACATTTTAGCTTCTGAACTTTTTGTAATATTAATTACATCCCAGAAAGCTTATATGCTTCAATGGATATTTATGTACTGAATGTCCAATATTATGCTAAACCACCAGTGGTTTGATGGATACATCTGATTAACACGTAACAATTTTCAAACAAAGTGGTGCTGATTTGATTGTGATTTGTGAATTTATGCTTAAACTTATCTTATTTGGTTCAGCAATCACTGAAATATGGCAAAACAACATTTAATCCAGTCTTTGTAAGAGAATTCACTTGGAGTCTAAGGACATAAAGGATTATATTAAACAGAGCTTAGAAAAAGAAATAGGAGATGCTAAAGAAACTCTGTGAATCTTAATTTCCTTTCAGCAAATATTGAAAAATAGGTGGGAACATGGAAAATACTCAGTGGTATACTCGCACCAGAAAGACAGTGAAAGAGAGAGAGTTAGTTTGATCTAAATCCAATTTTATTTAGATATATATAGCTAAGATACCAGACTAATAAAAAATATAGTATAGAGGAGTTCCCTCTACAGAGAGAGAATTTCTGTTTTCAATTCACATCTTTTTTAGCCCAGATAAATGTCTGAAGCTTTCGGACACATCTTTTTAGAGTATATCTGGACAATAATCTGAAATGTATCATTTAGTTTATATTTCACTTGGTCACACATTTCATATGTAAAAGAATAGTCATTCTTTCAGGAATACTCTAATAATGATTTGCTTTATTCTCAGATATTTCACTAAAAGCTTATTTTTCTTAGAGTAGAAGCATAAATATTGAGTTTGCAACAGAATCCAATCTGTTTACTGAGTTTATATGACCCATTATTAGTTATTCAAGTCCCGAAAAATTTAGTATTTTAGAATACAGTGATCTACATTGCAATGAAGAAAACACATACAGCTAAATAATGTATTATTCTGGAGCAGAATCTGCTGTCAGGATGCTAGGATGCATTTATAATTGATGCATAAAATTGCCTCATTTGAAAAGTTTCCTGACCTCTGGTGGTGAGTGTCTGTTCTGCATGATCATTGTACAGTTCCCCAGTAACCATCACATTCCCAAATTTGTCTATCCTGACTGACAAATAATAAGTTATATTATTATTACTATTAGACTGCTCTAATATATTTAATCATAGCATTGCTAACTTCCTATAATGATATGATAAAGATGCCATTCTCTGTTAAATTTTCTCTCATTTCCACCTTTTTTTTTTTTTTTTTTTTTTTCTTTTGGTTTTTTCTTTTTTTTTTTTTTTTTTTTTTTTGAGTATAGGTCTGGTAAGCCACCAGTCAACCTGAAATTTACTGACCTTGGAGGCCAGCGAGGTTCCCTGATGATGTTCCAAGCATTCATAGACATTCATTTACAGAACCCTTATAGTGCAAGTACTCAGGATTATTAACCATCAGTTCTTAAAAATAATGCAAAATTCCAATCAGCTTTCTTCAGCAGAAGTTGCTTTTTTGTGTCTCTCAGCTCACCTAAGGCTAAATTATAGTGCTAATAGTCGTCTCTGCAATGGACTAAGATATCAGGAGTTCAACCCTGAACAGTCAGTAAGAAAAAAGGACAAAACGGTTCCAAATAACAGAAGGTAAAATGTTTTGAAGTTGGTTTTTAACTATGAAATTCCTGTCAAAAACATGAATGTTGTAAGATAAAGCACTTAGGTGTTTTTGCTGTTGGTGTCACTAGTTTGGTCAAGCATTCCTTCTTTGCTGTTCTCAGAACTCTGTGAAGGGATTCAAAAACCGAAGCCTGTGCTTCAGATCGGTGAGGCTGAACATAGTCTGGATCCTCTTTCCTGGCTTTGGGTATTGTGACCACAAGGTAGGCAAGAGAGGGTCAGATACCAGCGGAGAGAGACACTCAAAGTTCTTGAAGGGTTAAACAGGATAGATTTAATAAAGGACTTGCACTCCAAGCTGCACGAGGAGCCCCAGGAACCACAAGGAGGGGTTGCCAATGGGAGGCTGCTGGAGGCATGTGTCGGACACCCAGGCAGAACTCAACTCGTTGTATTCTAAGGGCCCCTTATATCTACTAGAACTATTTCCTTATCTCGGCTGTGCTAACTGTGATGTGCCACTAGAGGAGTGTCCAGGATTCTTTTGGATTCCGGGGAAACATCTACAAAATAGCCTTGTAAAGCACTACTTAGACTTTGGTTTGCTCAATAAATACATACAGGGCTTCCTAGAAACGACCTCTCCAACAGAAAGGTTGATACACAAGTCCTACACAACTGCAAGGTGTAATCATGCCTTTTTCTGAATACTTGGCATTGTCTTGTTAAAAGCAGCACAAGACCTAATCTTGTCTTGAGTAAAAGCCAAGTGGTATTTCTACTTGAGCCCCTGTCTTCCCCCTTCATTTACCAGAACCTCAGATACAGGTGCAGTTCGCTTCCAATTTAACCTTTTGAGGATGTCAAAACAGAGAATAATTTTATACTTCTCCTTGAGATATACTTCAGAAGCTAGTTTTTGAAAACAGTTTGTTGAAGCAACAAGTCCTTATGTTCCATCTTTGTCTGTCATCTGGGATGATAGAACTGGGAAGTTCAGACTCCAGTGCTCTGAGGGTTCCCTTGGCATCTTATTTTTTTAGCTTCAGTCAAAGCTAAACAGAGAGGGTCAATAAAATCCCGCTTAGCTTTTATAATAAAGGCTAAAAAAAAGATAAAAGGTCCTGAGTACTTCAAGCTCTGGAACCTGAAGCAAGAAAAATACTGGGATAAAGTCAAATAGATTTTGAATTTGGTGAATGAGATAAAGTTAAGCAAATTATGATGAATGCTGAATATCAAGAGATATTTCCAAATAATAAGATCTAGTAAAAGCTGTTGTATTTTCTTACAGACAGGAAGGAAAAGTTCCACCACTGCAGTTTTAACCTGGACTAGATAAAGTGTAGAAAATGATCTCTGTAGATGCAGAAGAATAATCTGAACAATCAACATTCCATGTATTGATCCAATCAGCTATACCATCTCCTCAATCTCCTATGTTAATTAATCTCTATGGTTTAAAGATGTTTTAAAAATAAAAATATGTACCTCCTGCAAAACTCATAAATTAAGATGTGTGAGAGCAAAAAGCATGAAGTCAGTCATGCTTTTTGATTGACTCAATCATAAATCCCTATTTATATTTGTCTGGCTATATCTAAGTTACAAAGTCTGTGTTGATACACTAATGGTAAAGACAAATTGATGACTATTTAAGTGAAGCTGCTAGAAAATAAACTTAATTATTGTAGTATCTTTTATAATTCTTTCAGAAGATGGGGTTGGTTAAAGAAAAAACCTTTTAAAATGCCCAAGGAAATTCTACTTCTTTTTAATATAGCCATTAAAAGCATCTTTGAGTAGCCACAAGAAAGATAATGAAAGTTCTAGAACTAACAATAATGGCAATTTGTCCCTTAACAATTCTGTAGGCCACAGAGTACCTATTTTTAAATGAGAATTGTAATATTTAATTAAATAAGGTTGAAAATGATCTGATGACCTGAAGTGGGACATTCCAGGAAAGAACAAAATGTTAAATATCTCAAACAATAAAGGAACAGTGCCGAAGATAGAATAGYCTAGTCATGTTCCAGATGTGGCAACATTGCAAGATACATCTTTTCAGAATCCTGTGCCTTCATAAATAAACAACTTAATGGGTGTGACCATGGAAGGATTTCTCAATTAGTGAGCTTTTGGGCAAGAGTTAAGACTTTTTTTTAATAGTCAACAAAAATCTGTTTTTAGCTCATTCAAATTAGCTTCTAAAAAGCTCATGCAGTTTCCCTAACATGATGAATCTGCTTAAGTAAGGGTTTAGACTAATTTAAAATCACTTTGGTTGGAAAATACAATGTATTGCTTTAGGTATGAGTAATGTTCCAAACATTCAGGAACTGAATACATATTACTAACAAAATAATCTGTCACAAAAGTTTTTTTGTCTGCTTAGATTTCATGTAACTTTTTGTGATCATTTGCTGTTCTTTACAGTACATGCTGCTGCTGAGTCTCAAGATGCTACACAAGTTCATCTTACATTTTAAATTAGCTTAGTCATATTTTTAAACACTTCTATCTCCCAGAACTAGATTTATTATATTTCTTTTATTAGTTTCCATACTATATTATTTCACAACTATTGGACTGGTTAACTAGTACCTAGACATTTGATTGTCTTGCTTTCACAGTCCAAATATTAGTACTTTCTTCCTAAGTTTTCCAGCAAGCACTGATCTAACATATAAATATATATAAAAGAAACCTGCACGCATCACATATTGTTATGTAAAACAGTATAATGAACCTCCAGYGAATTTGTTATGTACTAAAGTGTTTTCCTGAAGAATGCTGTGTCCTCTCCATGATGGTAAATCGGGTGTGCACATGCTGGAAACAGGAAACATGAGCTGCCTATGCTGAGATCTCATTCCCTGAAACAGCTCTCAGCTGATGTATTCATTTCAGTTACGAAGTCTTCAGAACACCCTCACCTACTTTGCGCGAGTGAGCTTCAGTTATTCTACAGTGATCCTACGTGTTCTATGTGTCAGTGCGTGCCATAAGCCCCTGCTGCTGTGGTAGCTCTACAGTTTCTTGACACCTTTGTGACAATTATGAAAAATCATTTTGCTTCATTCAGAAAATCCACTTTGTATTCAAGTTATTGAAATTTTATTGACCAAAATTTTGTAATGTTGTCACCGAAATTAGAAGGAAAAACTCCTTAACACCAATGTAACATTAAGAAGCAGGCGTTCTCTTTATTACGGAGCCGGGTGCACGGGGGATAGCTCCACCCAATGTGCACACCGTGTCACATCATCTAAAGTTTATATTGCTCTATCATATACATATGCATTAAATTTCCAGGAATGATTATACATATTCATTCTATTTCCTAGAACTAATTATTACATTTACATAATCATTATGCATGCGGTCTGAATCTCTGGGGGTCTTCTGTGGGGGTCGCTGGTGGTCTCTGGTGGTGTCAGAAGAGGTGTCACTCAGTGTCTTGCCATGAACTTTGCTCTACTTTTCCACACATGGTCTCAACTTGGCCTGCTTCCTTGTTGGAGAAAAACTGTCTCAGTCCTAATCTTGACTCCAATAATAAAAGCTGGGAAATTTTCAGAAGTCTCCAATGCCATCAGTTTAGGACAGGAGATCAAATCATTATCAGTTCTGATGGAGTTTTGTAATGATTAGTTATTGTATTCACAAAGACAGAGAAGAGGCTTCCAGACTATTCCAGATTTTTTTTTTCCTTTTAAAGGGTTGTTTATACATGACAAGTTCTGTTTTAAAGGAATAAACAATGAAAAATTTTAAGAATTTTGTGCTTAATGTAACTTCACAGATGGTTTGTGTATTCATCCTAGATTTGTATTCTCTTTCCAGCTTGTGCATGTTCTTTGTGAAGTAAGAGTATTGTTTATTAGTAGGACAGTAAAGGGTACAGATCACAGAGAATACAAGAAGCAAGGTACCAGACCAATCTATTACTTGCCTGGTCTCTACTCCCCACAGACTTTTAAAATGAGAAGAAGATGAAGATTCATGTTTTCCATGATCCATTCAGACTTTGAATTCTCTATGAAATGAAGATTCAGGATGTCTTCTTGATACACATGCAATGCTTTCAAGTGTCAAGGGTTTTGGCAGCAAGTGAAAAAATCCCAATCTGTACAACATAAAGTACATGGGGAAAATTATGATTTCTGACAGTTTATAATTCTGCCAATGCTAAACATTTCTTTTTATAATGACAGTAAAAGGCTAACCCAAAGACTCCTTCCTGCCAAGCTTCCAAAATGTGCAGCTAATCGTGAACTGGAGCTGTTTAAAGTTACAACCATTTTTTTAACAGAAAGCGCTAGACAAACTGAGTTAGAGGCTGCTATTCATTCTATCACAATAGTTATATAGTGATGAAGTAATTATGTTGAGCAATTACTTTTCAAATAAAAATATGCTTGGAAATTTTGAATATATTGTTCTAAAAACTGTCTATATTGAAGATCAGAATCACAGTACTTATATTTAAAGTTTGATAAGGCACCAAACACTTACAAACTTTTGACTCACTGTTAGACCAAGGCAGAAATTTTTCAACAAATTCTCTCTCTAACAGAAAGCTCTGATCCACATCAGTTAACCAGAACATTTAACTTCAGCAAAGCTTACAGCAGGAAAAAATTCTCACAAACCCAATAAAGGAAAAAAAGATTCTAATAATGTTCATGACTGAATGGTGCTACAGGAGACCTAGTAAATTAGCATGTAGTTCTTACATCTAGATGACCTTTGTCTGGGCCTAAATGAAGCAGAGCTGCAACTAATAATATTCTTGGGAAAACACTGTTCACTGCCTAGCTATGACTCTGATCAAATTTCAAAGTTAGCAATAGGAATTGTGGAGCCCCAATAAAACTGATCTTCCTGTGAATTTTACAGTTTGGGGTGATCTCTATTAATGAAGATCTGCTTTATTGTGGCTTCTGCACATGTTTTTAATGATATACAATTACTGAAAACATAGTGAATTATTCATTTAAATCAATGGGGGGGGGGTGCTCCCAGCTCCCCCTCCCCCCATACACATTTGGTGCCAGTTACAAGTAGTCTGAATTCCTGTGTTCTACACTCCAAAAGGGAGGATGTCAAGACTTTGAGATAAGGCCTGCTTGGGCGCCAGGACCTTGAGAAACAAAAGCCTCCTCTCACTGCTGGGGCAGTGTTAATCATTGAGGTCTGGAATTAACTCCATCTTACCCCAGCTATGGGATCTCTCCTTGGGACCACCACTGCAAGAGTAAAGCAGACATTCACAGTCACTCAAACTCCTTTCTTCAGTGCTGAAGAGTGCGCAAGGCAGCTAGCCTGCTGTTGAGGGGGTGTTCAGCCACTCCCCACCCCATGACTGTGGGTGTGATGTTCATAACAAGGATGGAGAGGAGTTGAACCCTGCAGCAGCCAAGAGCTAGGGACTGCGCCTGCATGACGAGAACTGCAATTGGCCTAACGACTCCACCTCCACCTTCCCCTGAAGGGTATAAATAGGTTGGCCCCAGAGGTCCTCTTTGGCTCTTCACAGGTGACAGCAAGTCTGTCAATTTGCAGAGCCCCTCAGGACGCGGACGCCCTCCCGCAGTTACTTCCCTGGGATTGAGTGTACGTTGGCCACTGAGGCAACGCATGGGTAAGATTGTTACCAAGGGCCTCAGACAAGAAGTCGTCTCAAAGTGGGGGAACAGGGGAATTGTTACCAGGGGCCTCAGACAAGAATGCACGCAAGGACTGTGACTGATACATCCTGAAGGAGTACAGATAAACCAGCAGAAACCAGGATAAGGAACAAGACAGCTTTCTCAAACAAAGAGATGAGCCAAGCCAAGACCATATATGGAAAAGGAGCTCAGAGTTCATGGAAAGACTCTAAGAGGCACCTCTTCTGACACCACTAGGGACCACCAGAGACCCCCATAGAAGCCCCCTGGAGACTCAGACCGCATGTGTAATGACTATGCAAATATGATAATTAGTTCCAGGAAACAGAATGAATACGTATAATTATTCCTGGAAATTTAATGCTTATGTATGTAACAGAGCAATATAAACTTTGGCTGATGCAACATACAGTGTGCATGTTGGGTGAAGCGATCCCCCGTGCATCCAATGCCGTAATAAAGAGAATGTCTGTTTCTTAACACTACATTGGTGTTAAGGAGTTTTACTCCCGATTTCGGTGACAAGATCAACTAGAATTGGTTTGCCTAGTTCATTCATTTGGGTAGTTACAGTAGTATAAATTAGCTGCTTTCTCTGTTTACTATTGGATAGTAGTCAGATTTAAAAAAAAATATATATATATATATATATAGTACTGATGTGGTTCACAGAATCACACAGAATCGCTGAGGTTGGAAGGGACCTCTGGAGATCATCTAGTCCAACCCCGAATTTCAAATCTCAGTTTATCATCTTATTTCTTTTACACATGTTCTAAGTGAATGGTCTGCTTTGCCCCTATGGTGGTATCTATGCTACTTTGGATGCAACAAGTTGTTGGCTAGCTATGTGAAATTATTACAGTCCCCCTTTCCTGTCCCTCAGCTTAATTTGTGACTAAGGCACAAGATGAATTTCTGTTGCCAGGAAGGACAGCATAAAATCAAACACTAGGGCTTCCTTATTTTGCTGTTATAAAAATTAGATCTTCCCACTCTTTGCTTTTCCTAAAGGAGCCCTCTCTGGATAATGAGTGCAGTACTAGCAATTGCAGAGGTTTTATCACAAGTCCAGAAATATGCGGTAAGGTGTGAAATATGATCCAGAAATATCTGGTGTTCAGCTTGAATTATCTGAAAGTCTGATTTGAGTTTCTAGCCCTCATGGTTGCAAAAAAGACTGAAAACAGAGATTGTTGAATCTCTGACATCAGAAGATAATTTTATACACATCATTCTCACTATTTTAATCTTAAAAGGTTTTAGACATTCAGTCATTTAGGCAGCGTTGCTTTCAGCATCTGATGCATTGCTTTTTATCACTTATGGTTAGCAGGTTAGTGAACCTGGTATTTTCTTTTTGTTGCTCATTTCTGAAACACTAATGTGAATGTGGATCAAGTTTTCTTTTCTTTTTTTTTCCCCCTCTTGGAACCACAAGAACTAGAAACATATTTTAAAGACATGAACACTGAAATTTTCTTCTAATGAAAGGATTAAATGAGCAAAAGTTCAGGGCTTTAAAATAAACATTAGCATAAAACTCAATATGGAATCATGAATTCACAACAGCTAGGTACTAAATTCTCTGTAGCAAGTACATTTCATGCAAATTCTTCCATCTCTCCTGTCCCCTGTTTATGAACATTGCTTGGGAGACAAAGCATAGAGAATACCTGAAGGCTTTCCTGAATCCACCACACTTGAGTTGAGGATGTGAGACACAAGATGATGAAAAAACACCTTTCTCCTTCCCCCCCCCCCAGTTAAAATTTTAGCTAAAACACTCTCCCTGAAGGAGAGGACTTGTCTGATTTCAAGTTTCACTTTTGCTCTATCCTTCTACTAGCTTGCAATAGTTAGTCAACTGTTAATCCTTGGGCATTGGGTCAGTGGCTTCAAGTAAAGCTTTTAGCGTATATACCAGTGAACAATCAGACTTAATAGAGCTCTGTTGCACTGTATTAGCACATGTTCCCACTCCCTCAAGTCAGGACATCCTCCTGGGGCTAGGGGGAACTGATAGTATAAGCAATGGTTTTCATGTATGTTGCGGAGGAGTATTAACTCAGGGTTTATGGTAAGCAAGTTTATTGAAGATGGCAATACAACGTAGTCATAGCAAGAGAATCTTACTGCACATTTGTTACTGCTGGAGTCTCGTTTTCTTACCTCTCCAAGGGTCCTTGTCAGAGGTTCTCTTAACTCCTGGAGAGTAACCTTGTGAGGCGTCCCAACTCAAGGGGAGATTCACTGCCCTGCAGCCCACTGCTGTGCAAGAGAGCTCAATGGACTCTAGGCTGCAGCGCTATTTATGGGCACGGAGTTTACTCATGGTCATATATTTGGTGTGGAGATACACCTTTTTTGCTGACTTCATGCCCTGTTGGGGAAAATATACCCTTTTTGCTGACCTCATGCCCATTTCTGGCCTCACCAGCTGCAACCAGTATCATCCAGTTCCCCCCGGTCAGCACTGGGTGCTGTCAGTTACTTGTGGTCAGCTGGGCCTGAGATAAAGGGGGGGGGGGGAGGGTTGCAATCTGCCACAATGTATCTGTCAATCTCCAAACCAAACTTCCGATATCTGCACTTGGTGAATTTAGCAGATTGGTGGTACCAGTCTTTCTCAGGGAACCAGTTATCAGGAGACTCAGACTGCAACTGACTTGTGTAACCATTATACACATATTTTTTTCTTCTGTGTTAAGTGGTGACATTTTGAAGAAAATAAGCTCCCCTATGTTTTGGAGAAGGGGGAGGAGATGTTGTCACCCGGTCAATGATTATGTAATGCTGGTTTTCTACGTACTCACTTGCAACCTTGAAGGCTGATTTACAGAGATGCTGAGAACCTGTCATGGGAGCATTACAGTCAATGCAATTTTTGTTTTCTACCAAAAAGTTAATCAGAAAGCATACTCTGAAGAAAAAAAAAATGCCCACAAACTGGGTGCCCAAACTTAACTCTTTTACAGTAAGCATAAAAATTCTTTTTTCTGATTGCTACCAGTGCAGCACCTCTCACTGTTGACTGTTGAGCAAAACTGCAGCAAAAAATTGCAAAGGCTACATATAGAGTAAGACAGGTCCTTTGCAGTCACTCATGCCCTACTCCCAATTTTGTTTCTCTTTTCTACTTTTGTATAGGCATCTTGAAAGGATAAAAGATAGGGGAATTAGCATCTGTAATCAGCATGTAGAGTTTTGTTAATTTTTGGATGTAAAAGCATTAAGACATTTTTAGCAACTTTGTGCTGATTGACTCAGAATTGTGAATAGCACCTTCAAATTATACTGTAGTAACTGGATTACTTTGAAATTTTGCAAAGTAGTTTGCTCTCTAGCCCATGAAAGGAAGCAAGGTAACTGTCTTATAAGAAAGTTCAAAACTGAGTAGGATGAGAAACTGGAGAAATTCAACAGTTTGAATCTGGAAATTCTCTGATGTACAGAACTGAAGAAAGCAGTGAACTAGTCATAATTCACAGTACAACAAGAAGTGACAGAGAATCCAGATGACTGAGCCCAGACAAACTAATATTTTAAGTAATTCACCAGCATTCATTTTCACAGGTTACAGAATACTCATTCAGTGTACTAAAGGAGAGACTGCTGTTACTTTGGATGGGACTTTAAGTACTAAAACTGCAAGCAATAGCTGAAAGCAAAGGAAGAGTTACAGAATTTGACAGTTATGATCTTAAAAGTACCTGTGTACTTGTATGTCTGAGGCAAATAATAATGCACTTTAAAAGGTTAAGTTAGGAGAGCATGTTCTCGCTAAAGCTCTCAGGCCATGAAATCACCTGCACTGAAACAAGTCAGAATGAAGAAGTGAGAGCAGCACAGCATTTAGCGTGCTGTCAGTGCCCAATAACAGATAACACTACTTACTGAGCTGTGGTTTTGTTGTCATTGTCTGGCAGCAAGACCATTTGTTTTAATGACCTTCTGCCATCATGGAAAAGCAATAGCTCTTTTGATTGGACATGCGGTACAATTAAGGAGTAATTGGTATTCTACCAATGATATACAGTAAGCACCTCATTGTGCTGGTGACAGCATCTGATTGATGCTGCTTCAAGAACATAGGATTTAAAGGAAATTAGTTTGATAAGAAAAAAATTGCAGTGCCAAATTTTCAAGTTATCTACTAGTATTCTATTTCACAAGAGATATTATCCTATCCTATCCAAATTTAATACACACCAGGCAAAAAGAAACTACATGACAATAATTCTAAACATTACTGTGGCATCTGTCATATGCTGTATGTGGTTACTGTTGTATTACAGCTTTGAAACAAGCGCACCTGAAAACATCGAGAATTTAATAGGAGTGAAGACTTAAGAGTACCAGTCTATCAAAACAGTCAAGTCTAGAGGCCAGAAGGTTTCCTCTTCATATTTGCTGTCATACTATGGCTAACATATATATAGATCTTTCTGGATTCATCTCTTTTTTTCCTACTGGAAATGTTACAGCAAGTCCTAATCCTCAGTGCTGGCCTGTAAGACATCTAGAAACCCTGCATATACCAAGCAGTTCTATGTTGTATTTGCAGTGCTGTAGCATATCTAGAGTGTCAGAATTGCTGTATACAGCTATAGAGTGTATCTAGTTATGCAAAATTAACACAATGCATTTTGGACACAATCTATTGTGCAGAACATTAGCAAGCAGTTGGGGTAAGTCCCAACAGCTACCCAAAATATGCACTAGTGTTTCTGTCCAGAAAGCTCCAGAGTAAAATATGGCAACCTTCTGTTGTTTGAACATGTAAACATAATTCCAATGTATAGACATCCAGTAAACACCTCAATTAGTGATCTAGCCCGTATCAGAATTAGTTTCATTCAACTATTATCCCGACTGCAGTGATAAAAGCTAACTGATTAGAATTTAAGCTTATTTATTCATTAAAAACAACCTTTTAAAATGGCATGAGAACGCTAGACCCAGACTGAAGAATGTAAATAAGGGGACTTAAATTCAGAGATGCTACGCATCCACCAGCTCAGATTAGATTGGAGATTAGAAAGACAACTTCCTGAATGCAAGCCTTGCAATTATCTCCTGTATCTTGGAGAGAGACTAGAATACAGCAAAAATGGTTGTGTGGATAAATGGTTTTTGAATCCAGTTCTTGTCTGTGTTAGCTTTACAGACTAACAAGAATACTAAAAATTTATTCCAATAGCATATTTAGTAGCTGTACTTCCATTCTCACAGTCAATTTTCAAAAACTGCCATCTAATGTGGCATCACTTTCTGCTGTGACCAAGCAAAACATGATGCAGAAAAGGAGCAGAATATGTCAAAGGGAAAGGTGACCAGACATTAACCTGTCTTCAGCACAAATGAACAGCCACAACACAGATCATCCTACTACAACATGCCTTTTACATAGCACTGTACTTAAAACTGCAAAGAATATGCTGCTACCACATCCATCCTTCTTTACCTGGATTTTTCTCATCACAAGTGAATCTTGTATTGCTAGTACAGGTAAAGAAGTGGAGATAACGTGTGTCATAAAGACTATGTTATCAGGATAAGATTTGCAGCCCATCTTTGGTGACTGGGCCAGGTCATCTGAGATTCAGGCTTCCATTTAAGCAACCAGATGAGTAAAGAAGGAATAGATAAAACAGGAAGCTGTGGTTTCTGTGGGGCAAATGGAATATTTTTTTTAATTAAGCAGAAGTTTGCTAATGATAGAATTGCTACCACTGTGTTTTAGGCAGACCACACATAAAATGTGCATGTTCTATGATGCAAAACCTCTCAGGTAACCTTAAGAAGTAAATAAAAGATCTAGACTCCAGATGATAAACTGTACTCAGGCACTGTAACTATTATATGCCTATGGCATAAAAGGAATAGAGTCTCTATCCTGAGGTACCTTGCAATTATGTTGTAGATTCCCATAAGAAGATACCTAACTTATGCTGTTAAAAAACATATCATGTGTGAATAAATGTTATTCTCTTGCTCTACCATCTTCTGGTCAATAGCAATCATCTACTAAATAAAAGTCTTGCTACATAACAGAGAACATTGTTATATAATCCTGAATAGGCCAAGTGTTCATTTATCTTTATTTTCTCCTTATTTCTTTTCTCCATATTCCTAACGCATTTTTATAACCACTTCTGGTGCTTTCATTCTTTTTTCTTCCTCCAAATTCAGAGATCAGCCTCTCTATGTCTAGAACTGATTCTACCACAATACTTAAACAATAATAACTGTTAATTGTTGCTGAATCTGATGGCTCACTAGAAGTGAGACTGACACAGCTCTGGTTCCCCAGGTCCAGCCAGTGGGAAGACTGAGCATATTTTCCCAATAGTTCCTTTCTCTGGCTAATTAGGATGAAAGTCCATTATCAGAAAAAAAGAAAAAAAAATACACACACACACACACACACACACAATGTGGATGCCTCCAGTATCTGGTCTTAGAGACTCAGTCTATCCAGTAACCGGTCCCGACTCCCCTGGTCTCTCCATTTGTTTCTGCTGGACATACAAGCCTCCAAGGTGTGCAGCTCCACTCCAGTTGCTGGTACTCAAACCCTTTCATGTGCAGGCATGCATGCACACACACGTGCACTATGAATCCCCCCAGTAACTGGCCTTTGACTGTCTATCTAGTATCTGGCTCTTGGATGCTGCGGTCTCCCAGCTGGTTCATGCACAAGCACACGTCTCTCTGGTAGCTCATCCACACCTRTGACCAGTAGCTGATTCCCAGCCCCTATGGTATCTCCAGTAAATGGCCTGAACCTCCTGATCCCTCCAGTAGCCTCAAGATAATCTTTCCCTGCATCTCATAACGAGTCCCATACCCCTGTAGGCAGCAACCCCCCTCAGTCTATAAGGTGATCCAGGGAGCCTCTCCCATTGACACATCTGGCGAGTTTCACACCTGCAGAAGTGTCTGATCATCCCCCTTTGATAGCCCCAGGTCACAGTGTTTTCCCCAATTAGATTACTTGGCTTCATTTGCCTGTCCTTGTTCCTCTGTGTTCATGGATATAAGCCTTTAATCACATAACCTAAYGATAACACAAAAAAGTATCCCAGTGTAAGCTGTGTATGACAGGCTATCAAATAAACCATAACAATTTACAAATTATGCTTGTCTATGATGGTTTGGTACAGCAAATCATTGGCCTTTTCTCAGTGACCAAATCACACTTAAAAATTCAGGCTTTTCTACTGTAAAATCAAGAGTTTTAATCTGCATCCAGTACATTGGTTCTAGATACATCATAAGCATTGAAGAACACAAAATACTACTGAAAACATTAACTGCAGCAAAATCAAATTGTAAAATTCTTGGTTTATAAACACCTGGTGATCATATGCTCACAGCCACTAACTTCAAAAACTGATGGGTCAGGCTAAAGGTAAAAGATGTTATGTGGAAAAAAAAGTGCAAAACTTTAATATTTTATTTTCATTCTGTAATACTTTAATCATTTCCAAACTTATTCTTTAGAAGTGATTTGTAAACAGATCTAAAATGCAAATTAGTAGCTATATCCAAAGATTTGTTAAAAAAAAAATTAAAACCCTATCCTGGCAGTTAGTGCTTCACAAGGCTTTTGTGCAGCTAAGAACAGCACAAAAGGATCTATTGCTCTTGCTGTGTAACTTTCAAATAATTGCTTCTTTCATTAAAACCTCTCTATTTTTGAGAGGAAAGAAGGAAAAGAATTAATTGAAATGGGAATAAGCCACTAAAGACAGACAAGAGCACAGCAAAAGGTCCTTGAGATTTTTACATAAGGAAATGACTTGTGTACTGCTTACAGTTTCTCTTTTCAAGGATGTATGTTTATAGCTGTTTTGTCACTTAAGAAAATGACTGCTCTGTATATATGCTAATAACTGAAAAAAACTCAGCTTCCAAGGTCCTGAAAACCTGTAGCCATTCAACAAACATAACCAGTAATAATATTTTTCCCAGATATGAAATTAGTATTTGGAAAACCAATACGGAATACACAGGAATAAAACTAAGGACACTGCTGCATTAAAATATTCCTTTATGTGATATAATTGTTAACTAGCTATTCAGTATATTATTGGAAAAAGGATTCCATTATACCAAAAAAGAAGGATTTGTTGATTTTGGGATTTCTTTACTATTGTAAAATGTTATTTATAGAATAAAAGGATTGATAGAAATTTTTAAGAATAACATGGGAGTTTTGTCCGGGGTTACACTTGTTCAGAAATTGTGTGGTAATCACTCTATAGTTTAAAGTAACTCTTTTTGTAATTTTTAGAATTTTCATTTATTTTATACAACATTATGTCTGTTCACACACTCGTTCTCAATGAAAAGTTAAAAGGCATGCGAACATCAAACTTTTCAAATTTTAAGAAAGTTTTTCCTCATGATTTCAGAGACAGAAGCTGTAAGATACTTTCTAGAGGGACCACAATAAAGTGGTGCTCAGCAACATCCTCTGGGCCACTTCCCTGCCCACTTGCCCATCATCACCTCCATAGGTGCGTAATATTGGGCTTGTGCAACACATTTCTAATGGTACCTTGCAATAGCTAGCAACTTCAAGCAGGAAAGAGACTACAACTGTCTGAATGCCCAGCTCCTTATTAATCCTAAATTATGTTTTGCCCTGACACATATGCATTTGCCCTGACAGCAAAGCAATCAAGAAATTTCTGGGCAACACTACTGCAACAGTTAAACAGGTGGTATTATCTCATAAACTTTTCCACCATAAATTCAAACTAACTGGGGAAACAATTCCAATGTTTCTTAGACTGCTGGGAAAAAAAACTTCCACGGAAAGATAGTGTAGGTGGCTAGGGAGGCAGGGGAAGATCCTATCAGCAATTGAAAGGCTCATTACTACTCGGTAGAGTACACATCATATCGCTTTTCCTGAGACACCTTCAGAGGGCTTTGCTTGGTGCCCTCTCTGCTTCTTTTTGAAGCAGTGACTCTGATCCCAGTTCCTGTGCTATTACTGCTCTCTCAACCCAGCTGGATCTCATACTCTATTTCATCCTATTTCCTCCCTTTCTCCCTAGTTTGAGAAAGGTCAGTTTCACCACGCATCTGAATCCACCCTTCTGCAAGAATATAATAGCAGTGAGAAACAGCAGATGCAAAACAAGGCAGGAAGAAGCAATGAGAGCGACAGGCACATAGTGGTGTCTTCGGTAGCAGATCTGTGCGTTTTAGAAATGAGACAGAGACTGTATCTTGGATTCAGTAGTACAAATCATTGGTTCTCTGATTTTGTTCAATTCCTGTTCAAACCCAGTTTCCACGTGAAGAGCCACTAAGCACCCTCTTCACAGCATTCTTCCAGTGAAGGAAAAATCAATCTCCATTACATATTTACTGTTACTCGGTTTTGTACCTTCCTCTATTCAATCATTACTTCTCACACTGACTGATTCACTGTAAGCCCAGTTAGAACTCTGTAACACTTTCTTGAATACAGTTCACACACTCCTTTCCTTACTTACGACACACTGTTCATGTCTCACACTACAACTATTTAATTGGTTATACCTTATCATTCTCTCTGTGATTGCATTACCATTTTTGCTCATACTGACTGCTGGAATCACCCAGCTGTGTGAAGCTAAACCTAAGAGATTCAAGACCTGACAAAGCCTGACAGGTTCCAAAGCCTAATATGGCTCCTGGTTATTTTATGACTCAAGGCCTGTTATTAGAACAAAAACATCATAATCAATCTCAACGATTGGCAGTTGATGGTCTTTCTGACCTTGGCCTACCCAGCATCTTAAGTCTAGAAGTTCCACAGCTTAATTAAAAGGACATACTTTTTTCACCTAAGGTAAGTTTCCTTTAAGCCTGCTACCTGGTCAGTTAGCAACCCTAATTCTTGTACTTTGAAGGTGAATCATCATTCCCTTTCATCTGCTTCACAGCAATTACTATACACTTCTGTCACATTCTTCCTCATTCATCTGTTTTCCAAGCCGAAGAGTCCTATCCTATTTAACCTCACCTCCTGAAAAGCCTTTCTGAGCAGAAAAACAAACTAAAAATCCCAATGAGGATGATCTTTTCAAATCTTAATATATCCTGTTTGAAATAAGGACCTGGAGCTGCATACAGTAGTTAATGCGCAGTCACATGATGGATTAAGACAGCAGTTGAACAGCTTTCTAGTTTGCTCTCTGTTAAACCTCTAAATAATGCTTTCTGTTTGTTCACCTGTTGCAGAGACATATGTTCATAAAATCATCCACAAGTGACACCAAGACCCTTGCTTTATGTGATCATAGCTGTTTCAGAGCTCATGACTGGGCACGTATTTAGAGTAAATCACTAGATAACTGAAAGAGCAAAAAGAATTAAAGCCTGTTAATTTTACTATGAGATAAACTTACTGAGATTAATTCAGGTACAGTAAAACAGATCTGATGAAGTTTTACTGCAAAATAAATGTTAGAGGGATTGTTTTTGCTTGCATTCTTTTCTGGTGTACTTGATATGTTTTAATTTCTTAAATTAAAAAAGAAAAAAAAAAGATAGTATTTTATCACCGAAGACCAGTTCTTTGTGGCATAAGCTGACACCTTAACCCCTAAATGACCATGACAGGGTGTGAGGAAACTGCAGAACTGAAACAGTGAAACAGCAGGAGACAGGATGCATTTAAGAGGTTAGAAAAACAGGCTCTATCATTTAGCAACTGTATTTGAAGAGAGAAAAAAAATCATTTACAATAATCAAGTGTCTAACATTAGCAGCTTAGAGAGGCATAAATGTTGTTACTGAAATATTTATAAAGGCATCTGGTTAACAGCAGTCACACAAGAGTTACTTATACAAGATGTTGCAAGGTTTTTTATTAGTGTTTTTAAATACCTCTAGCTGAAAGTTTTAGCGTTAAAGAAACCCCCCCCCAACACACACTTGCATTTTATATACTCCCTGTCTTCCACTAGGAAAAAATGAGTAAGGCTGAGGGACACACTATTTTTTTTCCCCCAATACTTCAAAAGTCAGCACATGGAATAAATCCATAACCTTCCGATTTGTTGCTCTTTGTTTCTGGAGTTGCTCACAATCCATAATTCCATTCTGTCCTCCAGTCAGCTGAAGTTACGAAGAAAGAGTTTTATTCAGTCACAGACTTGGAGGTATTAGGTAAGAAGACGACAGATCTGTAACCTCTCAGTCATCTCCTGACTGGCAAGCAAGGTGGTACTGTCAACAGCAACAAACAACAGGAGAAAGATGGCTCAGAATGAACTGGATGTTGTTTAAATTGTTGGCAAAACATTCAGGAGACATCAGGAAAGCCAGATTCTACAGCAGAATTCAATGCTGTAAAACCTTGGCAATCAATCATACAAGAACGGCCAAATTCCAAAGCCAGCTGAGATGCATAAACAGAAGTGCATCCAGTCTGCCAGCAATATTAATTGACATGATGGTAGAAAGTAAAATTCTGGAAGTGGGGAAGGAAGAAAAAAGTGTAACAGAGTCTAAGCCATGGACATACAATGACAATTAGGGTCATGGTCAGCTAGAGAAAGTGTTGCTAGCAAAGCAACACTTGAAAAATGAAGTACATCTAGTCAGAAGAAAGCTACAAAAGGCCTGTATTAAACCTTTCCCCTAAATGATCTTAGTCCTTTCTTATTTTCTCTTTGTTCACTCATGCATGAAGTGCATTTTTCTTCTTCTGCCAGATCATTAATTTTAATGACAGACTCAACCCAACGTTTGCTGCAATACCCTAGTGCATGTCATCAATCAACCAGTTTCCAATTCATGCAGCAGTGTTCACTCCCCAAGCCTATGCAAGTACAGTTTTCAAGTGACACTAGGAGTCCTTGTATGAAGTAATTTCCAAGAATCCATTACATTAAGTGCATTTTCTTAGTCTTTAGTCTTAAGTCTAGAATGACTTATATTAAAGGAAGTATTGCTGGCTGTTTCTGACCTATTCTTTCTCACCTACTGTGCAGTAAATTTTAACTCTCTTTAGAGTATTTTATATGTCCCAACTAATAACCCAACTTTTTTTGAATGTCATTAAACTCAAACATATTTTCAGAAATAAGAAATTAATGAGGAGTAAACCCTCTTCTCAGGGCACTTCCTTTACCCACCAATTCTTCAGTTGTGCTCCTCCCTACTGCTTTACACTSCGGCTTTGCCTTTCCTTAACTAACACGCATCTCCTGGGTTCTTCTGAGCTTTCAGAGCAAAAGGCCCTTCAAGCAATGACTTGAAGGGAAAGGCTGGGGTAAATAAGCTGTCAGCTGCTACAACCAACGTGCTTGTAAGCTCACAGCCGCCTGCAGCTCCCTGCGTGCTCTCAGCTCTCGCCTTCCAGGCGACCACGAGAGAAGGCGAACAAGCCGCAACTGTCTTCACAAACACTAACAGAAAACCCGAAGCAGCCCAACAGCCGTTCACGCTTCTTGCCGGAGCACCACGGCCGGCACAACAGCGGCACAACGTGGCCGGGGGCGCCCTAAAGTGCCTGCCAGAAAGAAAGACGCCCCAGCCTCCCGCCTCAGGCTCTCTGCGGAGGGAAGAAGGGAGGGAGGCGGAGAGAAGCGTCAGGGAAGCACCCCAGCGCAAACCCCCAACCGGCGTCGAACCTGCTGGCACTTCCACAAAGAGAGCGTATGCCACACGCTCCATGCCACCACGTGATAGCGGACTCGCTTCCCCACTAGCCGCCTGAGAGACACCAGGCGCCATCCCCGGAAGTGGAAGGAAAGATTGCAGGGGGAGGTCGGGAAGGGAGCGGTCAGCGCATGCGTGTAACGGTAGCTGAGAAGAAGTCGGCAGCAGTCTCGGAAGCGTCTTAGCGGTTGTTTAGCTCGCGGTGCGTGAGTTTCTCCTGCTGCTGGAGGTAACCTCTCCCCGCAACGGGGCGGCGGTTGGAGCGCGCGGGGACCAGGCTGCGGGGCAGCTGTTGAGTAGGCGTGTGCGCGCCTCACGGCTGGGGGTGAGGTCGGGCAGCCGCGTGGCTGCGGCGGGTAGAGCTGCCCGTACCGCGGCCTCCGCTGCCCGAGGCGAGGCGGGACGGACAGGTCGGCGGCGCGCCGTGTTTCTCCTCGCCACTGCACGGTTCCTAGCGCTGCGATCCGTTGAGCCGGGGGAAGGACTGGCACTGAGCTGAGGCCTGGGCTGGGTCTTCCCGTTGTCCTTATGTGTGGCAGCGATTTACACCGGGAGGGACCCCAAACTAGGATCTTAGGGAGGGGCGGGGGGAGGCCAGCGCGCACTTGAAGCAAGGGAAGCAGCAGGCAGACGCAGCCTTGTCTGTGCCGGTGGCCGACCTGGGTGGGAAGGCGCCGGGCGTCCTACAAAAGGAGAAGTTCGGGCCAGCCTCTCTCGGCGGCCGTTAGCTCGTGGGAGTGGGAGGGGAGGGGGAAAGACAGGGCCCGTTCACACGCTCGCTGATCTTGGTAGTGAAGGTGCTGTTTCTGGGTGTGTGCATCTCTGCGGGTATTTCCTTCGCGGTAATTATTTGCAAATATAATTGCAGATATCTGCACTTCTAGTTTTGGGGGCGGGAGGGGGGATTGTTTAGTGGGGTTTTTTTTTGAATGTTGTGTATCATACCGTTGAACATAATACGGTTGTCTGCATTATATGATGTGAAAATAAGATTTTCTTTACTCCTCTGAAAAAGGGCTAAGAGGTGGTCTTCAGACATGTTCTTTTGCATTGTCTCAATATCAATTTATTTTATTCTAGAAATGTAGTGTTTATGGAATAAAATGTGCATATGAAATAAAATATACAAACACTTAATGGCCCGTAGCTATGATCTGTCTGCCTATTCAAAGAAGTATGACAACATTGTTAAAATGCAGATAAAACTTAACAGCATAAAAAGTGATTTTTGTGGAGTGCTGAAATTCATCTCTCTGGCTTGCCAAGAGTTCTGGGAAATTTAATGATGGAAGGCTTGGAATTTTGATTTTTAAGCACAAATGTGTCACTTATAATACTTATTCCCTGCTAATATGTGGTTGAAGAGCTATATTATGAAGCTTGTTTTAAGCACAAGAAAAGCCTAACCTAGAACTAAATTGTTTCACCTCTGAGCATGCTGTCATTATTTTAATCTGTGTTAGAAAACTGGTTTAGGCCAAGCTAAACAAAAGTAAGCTTACTTACACCTGGGGAAGTGTTTGTGGCCAATGATCTCATTGTGGTATGCAGCTTCATCTTGTGTTGCCTGAGGCCATGCGTCTGGGAGAAATGTTGGGTATCCGAGAAATTTAAGTGACTCTTCTTGCTTTGATCCTTTAGCAAGTTATTAACATACACTACAGATGATAAGGTGATCAGTCTTATGCAAACTGTTAAATCTTTATTTTATCAGAATTTTTTTACTTCTTTTCTAGTAGGAAACTGCAATGGAGAGTACAGTATCAGTCACTTGCCTTTTATCACTTTCCATACTGTTGTGTGAAAGTTATCATCATGGAGTGGAGACAGCTACTGTTGTGCAGACAGCAGAGAAAACTTTTCCAGAAAAGGCAGCTGGCATCAATACTGACTTGGCAGGGCTAATACAGAGACTTCACCTTCAAGAACTCTTTCATCGTTATGGAGAAAACAACACTCTGACGATTGAAGGATTTAGAAAACTGCTCCAGAACATAGGTATAGATAAAATGAAAAGGATTAAAATAGACCATGACCGTGATCATCACCTTCATCATAATCATGTTGCATCGAGTAAAAACTCTGAGAAGACTGTTTGCCCAAACCATGAATATGATGCTAACAAAGATCCCATGAGCAGTCACTTACAGGAACTGCACAAAGTAGAAAATGTAGAACATGAGCAAAACTTCTTACACAGCAAGAACACTGTTAATGAAATAACTGCATCTATCAGTACTACTCCCACAGATGGCAGTTCTGAATTACAGAATTTGGGAACTGGAGGAGTGAAGTCAGTTGCTCATTTAGGTCTGACTAATGCCATTAATGCCACAGACAGTAGTAATACAAGCTGGCTTGCTAATGGAAAAGCAAATGAATCTCTTATTTTTCCAAAGGAATCAGAAAGAGGAAGTTACCTGTATTCCAAATTTAAAAACCAAAATACCCAAGAGGTGAGACTAACTCTTCTGCATTCTTGGTTAACTGGGTACAAGCTTTGTAGTGCAAGGGTCGGTACTCACAGCAAACCACACACAACTTTTCTTGAATCTTAACTATTTGTTTTAAATGAATGTTATGTTCATGAGTTCAGAGGGAGGAAAATATTTATGCAATCTAGTTCATATAATATATTTTTCTTCTTTTCCTTTCTAAAAAAAAAAAAAAATTCCTGGTATTAACAATGAAGAATATAAACTTTAAGTTTGAAAATCATGTGTTCTTTGGCAGTTATATGAAAAGTTTGTAATACTTTGTGGAGAAACTTCTGTGTTTTCCTCATGTAAAAGCAACAAAGGAAGGTACTTAGAAATTAATAATACTGTTTTTCAAAATAAATATCTCGCTGTGTAAGTGTATCCAAGCAGATTGGTAAGTATGTGGTAGTTGTTGATCTTGGTTCTAGAGCTTGTGTTTTTCTGCAAATGGGCAGGAAATAAAAAGCTAGTGTAGTAATGTGTTTCCCTGAGCTGGAAATAAGTGAATGCCATTAGAATTTTAGACTAACTGTATTACCTTTTTCCTTCTCATTTAGATAGATGTAACTTGGCATTAAATTTTATTAGTATTATGTAGTGAATAGAATAGTAAATTCTATTGGTTCAACTTGTTGTTCTTCCTTAAAGCCAGAATCTGTCTTGTTTTCCAAATAAAGTGGTGAAAGTAAGATCTGTGCAACCACATTTTTTTAAAGTACTGTCATTCTTCTGATCAAAGCTGCCTCACAAGGGTTAGATATTCCTATGGCAGATAGTGTAGCATTGTAGGGAAGTGACTAGCACCTTCTTTCCTTTCTTCTCCATTCCTTGTCTACTCTTCGTTCTGGAACATGTGTTAAGATAAGTGTTTAGCTTGTCTTAGGCACCTTCAGCATATGCTACACTGTAACAGAAGAGTGGATGGAGCGTTGGGAAAACAGGAAGGAACAAGCTGATGGTAGCAGATACTACTAGTTTTATGAAATTTTCCCTTTGACAATAAAATAAAAGCAAAGTTAGGTTAACCTGTGGAAAAAAAGTTCAAATATAACAAAATTTGCAAAAATGTCTGTAGAAAAAGAATTAGGTTTACTTTAATGAAGAATTGCTTGCTTGCTTTCTTAACTTATTCTTCTCTGGAGGGATATAAAAGCTGTTGTCCAGCATTCTGTATCAAAAATATAAAGACTTTAGATCAAGCCTAGGACAGAATCTAAGATGCATCTTAAGACACTTTCTTTGAGATTATATACAAGGACCAGCCATAAAATAATAATAAAGAGGACTGCAAGACATTAAGAAAGTAAGAATGAGTGCTGTTAGTCTGTAGTTTTGTTACACAGTCGGATCTTTCTCCATTAATGGCTTTAAAAAGCAGCAGTACCTTTTTGGAGTCTGTTAATGTATGCAATCATGCTAGATAATTCAGAGTTTGTGTGTAGAGTGTGATCACAGGTGCTGAATTCACAAGTTGTTATGTTCTGCACAATCGGAGCTGAACTACTTCCATGGGAGCCAAAAGAGTAATACTAAGCCCCCAAAGACTGTAGGTCGTGTAATAGGAAAACTTTGCTGGAGGAAGTGCATTTAGAACATATTTTGTTTGAGACTTTTCATGGTAATGACTTCTATTAAAAGGTCTTTAACCTTGTTATTATTTCCTTATATGGCCTCTCTAAATGTGAGGCAACAGTGTTAAGCTTCTTTTAATCTAATGACAGAGCAGCTGACTTCCTTGTACTGATAATTATGCATCATCTGGCAGTACTACCAAGCTAGCTTTCTGGGCCAGAATGTGGGGAGAGGGGGAGAAAAGCTGTACTTTAGATCTTAACAAAGAAAAATCCGGTCAGAGGTTATGTGTAAGACTGATTTGTGTGGGAAGTTCTTACTGATTTTTTTTTTTTAACCTGTTTTCAGCTGTTCAGCTACTTTCATGTGGAATCACTATATTTACAGTTAACATGGGATGTGTGGTCCTTTTAAGATATCATGATATTTTGGTTCTGGTTAATCTTTAAGTGTCTCTTTCCACAGTGTTCCAATGCATCAAAACTGATGCAATCCCATGGCATAGGCACTCAAGTGTGGTTGACTGCTACAGAATTTAGTTATCTCTGTCCAGCTATTATTAATCAGATTGATGGCAAATACTGCATAGTCCATGCAACTAGTGAAAAAGCTGAAACTCCTCCAAAAGGTTACTCTTTGCAAATAGGTAGGTTCATTTGTTTGTGTGTGTTTGTTTTTTAAATATAGAATAAAAGCCTAATGGAACCCCCTTTATTTTAGTTACAAAATTTTAGAAATGTTCTTCAGCATTGAAATAATTTCTTTTGGTGCTTCTCTTCAGTATGTCTAAAGAAAAACCCTCATGGTGTACCATTTGTTAACCCTAGATTAATCAAATGTTCAGTAGTATTTGAAAAGAGGAATGTTAAGCAACCAAAATCTCATATAACGCTTCTTCGTCTCTTTTACCAGCTTGGATTGGTGGCTTTATATCAATCTCTGTCATCAGTTTTCTTTCCTTACTGGGTGTTATACTGGTACCTCTGATGAATCGTGTATTTTTCAAGTTTCTCCTAAGTTTTCTTGTGGCGTTGGCTGTTGGAACTTTAAGCGGAGATGCTTTCTTACATCTTCTTCCACATGTAAGTATTTATTTCATTAATTATCTCAAAATAGAAATTTTGACACCTGGCTGTAGTTTTTATTGATGGGTTAAATATCTATTAATTAACACCTATTCAATGAGTCACTTCTCAGCCTGGTGAAATAGATTATTAGATAGAAAGGTTTCTCATTATTTGGACCTGCTTATATTATTCATTTCATATTCCCCACAGTGTAAAAAATTCACACTGCAATCCCTCAGTCTTTCCTATGTTTTCTCAGTCATATGTGCTGCCAAATCACCCTTACAAATACATAGTTCCTTGCACATAAGAATTATACAAAATGTTTTTTAATCTTTTACTACTCTTTTACTTTTTTAATCTTTTTTTAAATCTTTTACTCCTCTAGTTTCACAGTTTTTATAGTTAGTAGAGGTAGCTCACTACCTTTTAAATGTAGAACAGAAAATCAGCACTTATATTGATTGCTTATCCATTATAATGTTTTGATCAGAAATGAGTATTTCTGAAGTTCTGGGAAAACATTACTTGATAGGCTTTGAATATATCTATTACTATTATGTAATATTGAGAATGAAATGGTTGTTAAATTTCTACCTCTCTTGAAGTTCTTTGTAAGCAGAAGACCCCCCCCAAAAGTTAACTCGCTCTGGCTTTTGACTGAGATTAACTGGAAAGGACTACAGATCCTATGCTGGGTTCAGAACCCTGCCTGTATTTTATAGGGTTCTTCCTTTTCCTTTCAGTTAATTTTGAACTTATCCTGAGAAGTCATGTAAAATCTAAACGTGTGTGTGTGTGTGCATGCGCGCAAGATGCCCTGCAAGTTAAAATGGTAAGTCTGGACTTTAAGGGGAAAAAATATATATTGTGAGGAGTACTTTCTATGTTTGTTTTTTGTTATGTTATCAGTTCTTCTGAATATAACGACTTCCCCATTTGGTTCTCCCCTTAGTCTCATGGAAACCATCACCATCACCATGAAAAACCTCTACTTGAACAAAACAAAGGCACTCTCTTCAAACATCTTGTTTTTCAAAGTATAGAAGAGAGTGCCTACCTGGATTCTACATGGAAGGGACTTACAGCACTTGGAGGCTTATACTTCATGTTTCTAGTGGAACATTTGATCACTTTAATAAAGCAGTTTAAAGACAAGAAGAAAAAGGTAGAGAAACTATATTTTGAAGCTTTATTGTATTGCATGATGTTTTCTTAATACAGTCTCATAAAAACTAAAATTTATGTATATATCATATATATAATGACTACTGATTGGATTTAATAGCAAGCCAATTTTTGCTGACTTGATTAGTGTTATAATTTTAGTTATGTTAACCACATTTATACTTTCAAACTAGATTATAAAAAGCTTTCCTTTTTTGTGTGTGTGGTCATGTTAGGGAAGAATTATGAGCGCTAGTTTCCTTAACCAACTTAACTTAAGTTGCACAGGCTTCACATCACAGTGAATTGTTTAATAAGCAAACATCCAGTTACATCCTTTGTTGTAACAGTTACAGTGATCTAAGAAATTACCGCCTGTTGCTGACTTCCTTCTGATCTCTCAAGGAGATAACTGTTTGCATTTTTTTTTTTTTAAAATCTTATACTGGATGAAATAAGAGACCTCGTGCAGTTATCATACTTCTGTTGAGGAAACACTTGCACAGAATGGGTGAGGGTGGCAGTAACTTCTTGCTTACCACAAATAAGCATCTGACTACACTATAAAATGTAATGGCTTTATTAAATAGCACTCCATTTGGAAATATCGTCTCCCCCAAGGTCCCTCCTTTCTAGTCTTTCCTTTTCCTCTCCTCCAAAAAACAAGAAAGTAATACAGCTTTCAGATTATTATGATATGCTTTATGTGGAAGGTAGAGAATAGCATGATTTTGGTGGGTCGTAAATGTTGGTAACTTCTATAAAGGCTAGTATAGCAAGGACATAGATGATGATGCTTTATTCAGTAAAAATCAGAGGTTTGTTAAGCTGCTCTTCAAGAAAGGTAGGAAACTACTAGTTATTTAGAAAGCTCAGAAAAAGCTCGTTTCTAGGCTACCACAGATACTGTGATGATCTGTTTCTAGATATTATTTTTAAATCTGTCATTAAGGCTGCAGTCTAAATTCAAATGCCTTGTAAGCTCTTCAGCTTTGGTCACAGGAGGTTATATTGGGCAGGAGTGGTTTATACTGAAGTAAGCTGAGCTAACTGTGAGTGACAGAATCATTTTCCCTAGTTAAATTTATCTCTGGTTAAACTTACTCTTCAACATCTCTTGATGAATTCCAAGCAAAGCAGATATTTTTGTTTTCCTTATCTCTCGGCCATGGGAATGGATTTCCTGTTAGACTCATTGTGCCTTTCTAGATATTGAATCACTGATCACAAACTGGTGCGATACGGGCATCGGTCAGAGATGATTGTAGATTTTTACAGATTTCACTTGATTTTTCTTAAGCATGTTTTAAAAACTGCTACACTGATATTACAATATTTAAAACAACCCCAAAAAACAACACTAGTGGAATTGCTTTTGTTCGGCTTTTGGTGCATTTCACTTCTCAGATGAACTTCTGCTATCCCTTACACAGAATTAAGTGGTAATTATGCCTGGGGTGTTTTTTTCCCCTTTGGAGCCTGAGGAACTTTTGTCTTTTTTACTGTACTTAGATGAGTTTCTAACATTTCTGTTCTGCATTCTCTATGTGGCTTTCATGTTATCCTCTTTCTGTGCAGGCTTGCATAAGTGTTGTCAATATCATATTGCTCATGTATATCATGAAAAATAAGTAATATATTCATAACTACAGTCTCTTATTTTGGATTAAGAAAAGAAATGAAGATGATGGAGAAAGTAAGAAGTTTTCAGCAAATGAAGAGATGTTAGATACAGATGATCGTAAGTCTCAGTAATACACAGTTGTTATTGTGCAACAGCACAGCTGAAATACTGTACATGACTGAAGACAGCTCATAGATTTGTTTCTTACTGCAGGTTGGATCACTGCCTAATTGAATTCTTCCTGGAACAAAACCTGTGTGTGCATTGATATGTGGAGGACTAGCCCTGTTTGTGTGTGTGTGTTTGTTTATTTTTATTTTATGATTGACAGTTTGGAAGTAGTGTATTCCCAGTTTTGAAACCTCAAGCCTTTGAATGCTGTATTGGATAGTGGAAGTTGAAGTTGTGCTAAGATGCTCTTCTGGCTATGCCTTTGGAAACAGCTGTACATAGTTCCTTCTACATTTCTCTTGTTCGACTGTTAGACATCACGTATAGAAATCTAAAGAATAGAACATGCATGTCTTAAGTCCAGGGTTGGTTGTTTTGAGTATTTATTTAGTTTTAAGGGTGATAATCTAAAATTCCAGAAGTTAATTGAGATATTGGACTGCAAATGATCAGGTTTCCTCAACATCAAACTATAAGCAAAAACACACCTTATTAGATATTTGTCTGCTCTTGTAACTAAAGTAATCTGATACTAGTTTACAATAAAATACTGAGAGAATTTCTATTGGTTTGTAAATTGCTTTCAGTGTTGCTTGCTTGTCTACTGAAATATCCGCCATAAAAGATTCCTAGATTTCAGTATGAATAAACATTGAATAGTCACATACAGCATCATCCCCGAAAGTTAATTTTGTTCAGGAATTTAAGGCATGAATTGTGATCAAAACGCATCATTTTCTGCACGGGTGATATTTAAAATCGGCATATTGTTACAGAAGGGCTTGTGCAAAATTGTGATATTTCTTTGAGTAGACTTCATGTGTAGTGTTTAAGAAGAATGGTGACCTGCCTGTATGTTAACACAGTTCTGACATAGGCTTATTGAAAATCAGTGAGTAGGATGACAGTATAGAAAACTGGACTTACAGTATCTCTGTGCTTTGCAATCTTAAATCCTGGGTTTGATGCTCTCTGATTAGTACCTGAGACATTTTTGATGTAACTGTTTGCCTGTCTTACTTCCCTAGTAGACTTTTACTCTGTTCTGTCTGCTAGAGTTGAACTATATTTGAATTGAAATCTTGGAAATGCAAATTATATTATAACTTACTGTATTATAATTTCAGTCTTCAGGCCTCAGCTTAGGAGAAAATAGAAATGGAGTCAATTTACTTCAATAGAACAATATCAAAATAGTTTGAGAGAGGCTATTTTTCCTCCATTTCCCTATGTAGTTTGGTCTCCTTGCTTAAATCCTGAGAGCTTATTATAAAGAAGCAGCATTTCCTATCTGTAACTAAGTAGTAATTTTGTATCTAGCATGAGAACTGTCTTGTTTTGCATAGGGATTTAGAAAGTGAAATGCCTTTTTGTTCATATGAATGTTTAATGATTTAAATCAATATTGGGACTGTATTTTTTTTACTGAAGTTGATAACATCCCATACTGTCCTAGGAAGACTTAAAATTTTAGATGCTGATCCAGTATTGCACATGCTATATGATAGTGAAATTTTGAGCAGAAATTTTGCCTGAGCTCAGTTGTTAAGATTCCCACTTGTTATTTTCACTAATGAAAGTGTTATTTTGCAGAAAGCCTGCTTTTTTTTGGTGCAGATGCTAAAGAGGCTTTCACTTTTTCGGAATAACTATAAGTAAAGAATGAATTGTCAGTAATGCAGAAAAAATGTGCATTTGTTCATTCAACTGCAGGTGAAGAATTTAACGAGTTTTAGGGGTGTTAACGAGTCAGCTAAAATAGATGTTAATGTTTATTTGAGGACATTTTGAGGTCTGCATTGGTAGTTTTATATTTGAGTGTTTATTTTTCAGGTGTTCAAGCTTGCATTTAACTTGCATTTAACCAATTATTTCCACATGATATTCAAGAAGGTTGCCAAAATTATATCTATAACATAATCYTGCTCATCATCCCTGAGATAAATTAATGGCAAATGCTCTTCGGCCTTTGTCTTTCTGAAGCAATTAAGTAACAGCCTTCATGTTGTGAAAATGAGACACACAGAGCCCTATGCTGTTGTACGTAAATTGTACTAGGTCTTATCTGAAAAGCTGTTTTTTAAATTTTTTTAGGAGGTATTCATGGCTACAATGTAGGGGGGTGCGTTCCTGGTAGGAGATGGAGAAAAAGGTTTTAGTTTTTTGCAGTAAAGTGAATAATCTCAGAAATCTGACTTAAAAATAAGTAGTGAGAACTCTTGAAAAATTATTGGTGCAAGAAGCTGGGGTATCAACCTAAACTTTTAAACTTACTAGCTTTTTTTCTCTGTTGTATGATTTATTAAACTTCTTTATTGTATCATTGCTTCCTAGATGACTTTAAAAATGTATAATGTTATACTTTGGATTTTTGTAACAGGGCCTGAGGGCTATCTAGGGACAGATTCACAAGATCCATCGCCCTTCATTTCTCAGCAACCAGCAGTACAAGAAGAAGAAGAAGAAGTTATGATAGCTCATTCTCATCAAGAGGAGGTTGACAATGAATATGTATCCAGGGGCTGTAGAAACAAATGTCACTCTCACTTGCATGATACTTTAGGACAGACGGATCATCTTAGTCATCATCACCATGACTACCATCACATTCTGCATCATCACCATCACCAGAACCATCATCCACACAGTCACAGTCAGCGCTATTCACGTGAAGAACTGAAGGATGCTGGGATAGCAACTCTGGCATGGATGGTGATTATGGGAGATGGACTACACAATTTTAGTGATGGCCTTGCAATTGGTAAGTGTTAGTTTCAATACTACAGCTTTGTCATCTGTGATAACAGCAAGGTCTTTTTGTTCTTGGTTATATTTTTATTAGGAGCATAACTAATTAATGGTGGTTCTTTTAAGACTAAACTTTTATGTTTAGACAGTGGTTCCGAATGAGTGAGAAAAGTCTCTAGTTTAACAAACAAAATGAAACAAAGCTATATGCTGCAGCTATGTTTCTTTAGGAAATCTATAAACTTTGCTTTATTTCCTTCTTTAGTTTTGAAAAATCTTACCTTTAACTTTAAAAAAAGTTAGGCTCATAAACCAGTATTTAGGACTTAGAGCTGACTTTGTATTTCAGTGCCTACAGGTGCTCAGCAATTCTTTTGTGTTCTTTAAAGACAAGTGTGTCTTTTTGGTCACATAAAGTAGTTGTGTGGGGTTTTTTTTTTCCCTACTTCAGTCACTGTCACTGGCTGTTTTTTTGTTGTTGTTTTCTTCTGTCTTCACTTGTATTCAATAAGGTTGGGATCTATACTTTACACATCTGGCTTTGCTTATGCTAGGTCCTGATTACGCATCATCTATAAATTTCCCCAGAGCTTTGGAAGGCAGGGAGATGGGACCATGGTTTCAATGTGCCTTAGCCTGAAGATTATCCAAATGGATTAGGCAATATAGGTGTACAACTGGTGCAGGGTGCGAGGTAGACCCATATTCAGTTTTACTACACAATCAAGTTGGTCGAAGGCATTGTGTACTCTAAAATGCTTAAAACAAGCATATGAAATATCTTACAGTTTTGCACAGCATTCCTATTTCATCCAGGTTCTCAGATCTTAACATACTATAATAAAGAGCAGGATTGCAGCTCTTCTTTCTAGCACTTGCACTAATCTTCCAGTGCATCTGTGTTGCATTTTGTCTACCAGGAATGAATGAGGGGGGTGCTAGTTAGGTGTTAATTGTCAGAAATATAAATCATGGAGAGGATATCAGTTAAGTCACTAAATGTTGCATTCATGCAGACTTTTAGATTAAGGATCTCTATATTAATTAAAAGGAGTGTAGCTGAAATTGAGCACATCTGAAGCAGGCTATGTGCAGTTTGGCATCTCTTCTTGAAAAAATATTTCAGAAAATATGTTTTTCTCATATACAATCATGCTGTACTCAAAAATATACTCTTAAAGTCTAGTTTAATGACACAGCTCTGTCCTTAATTATGGGAACTTAACTTTTTCTGCTGTTTAAAACAAAAAAACAAAAAACTGTAAACAAAATACTGTCTTCTTTTTGTTCCTACTCTGCTCATATCCCTGTTTTTCCTGTGCATGTTGTAGCTCTTCAATCTTTTTTGACAAAGCTTCAATGAAAAGAACTTTTTTTAATCACAAAAAAATAGATTAAATATTGTGTTTTGGGCCTGTGACTTTGAGGTCAGATTTGGTATTTCCTTCATTTTTCTAGAAGGCTGGACAACAGGAATTCTAGATGTAAAAGTAAGTTCTAGAAGGTGAAATTAATTCAGTAATCCTTAATTCTTATGCTAGTCTTTCATAATATTGACTTTAGCATGCTGCCATTCAGAGAGACCTGGACAGGCTGGAGAGGTGGGCGGAGAGGAACCTCATGAAGTTCAACAAAGGCAAGTGCAGGGTCCTGCACCTAGGGAGGAATAACCCCGTGCACCAGTACAGGTTGGGGGTTGAGCTGCTGGAAAGCAGCTCTGCTGAGAAGGACCTGGGAGTGCTGGTGGACACCAAGTTAAGCATGAGGCAGCAATGTGCCCTTGTGGCCAAGAAGGCCAATGGTATGCTGGGGTGCATCAGGAAGAGTGTTGCCAGCAGGTCGAGGGAGGTGATTCTCCCCCCTACTCAGCCCTGCTGAGGCCACATCTAGAGTACTGCATCCAGTTCTGGGCTCCCCAGTACAAGAGGGATGTGACACTACTGGAGCAAGTCCAGCAAAGGGCTACAAAGATGATTAGGGGACTGGAGCATCTCTCTTATGAGGAAAGRCTGAGAGAGCTGGGCCTGTTTAGCCTGCAGAAGAGAAGGCTGAGAGGAGATCTTATCAACGTGTACAAGTATCTGAAGGGAGGGTGTCAAGAGGATGGAACCAGACTCTTTTCAGTGGTGCCGAGCGACAGGACGTGAGGCAACTGGCACAAACTGAAACACAGACACTTCCATCTGAACATGAGGAAAAACTTTTTCACCGTGAGGGTGACAGAGCACTGGAACAGGTTGCCCMGAGAGGTTGTGGAGTCTCCTTCTCTGGAGATATTCAAAACCCGCCTGGACGTGATCCTGTGCAATGTGCTCTAGGTGACCCTGCTTGAGCAGGGGTGTTGGACTAGGTGATCTCCAGAGGTCCCTTCCAACCTCAGCGATTCTGTGATTCTGTGATTTAAGACTCATCTGTGATTTTGCAGGTATTGGATTCACTTCTAGTTTGTATAGCATACTGGGGTCAGTTCAGCAATACTAGTCTTTCTGTAAATTSTATTGTATAAACAAGCTCACTCTTTTTGAGGAGAAAACCCAATAGTAACTCAGTATTTCTCRCTGTAGAATGTGCAGTTGTTCAGATTCAGTCAATTCATAATGAGAAAAGAGACTTCTCTGTTTTAATCTTTTTTTTTTGGATGAAAATTAAAGCATGGAATGTAAATTTCCTAGCAGATCAGTAGTGAAAATATGGTGGAAGAAGGAGGATTTGCATACAAATGGTATGGAATATCAATTATCTCCTAGCATTAAGGAGATTTGGGGAAGGGACTGTGATTTGATGGTTATGAAGGGGGGAAAAAATAGAAGGTTAACAAAAGCTTATTGAACAAGTGAGAGCATTGGCTTTTGCAAATCCTGCTGTGTAGCTTGTTCAGACTAATAAAAAGGTGGATTTCCTTCAGTTCTGGATGTGCTTGAAGATACTATGCAAAGCCTCAATCTGATGATGTTGTGAAAAGGCCAGTACTGCTTACTGTAACATTTTCTTGTATTTAAATGATGGTAAAAATATTTTTGACTGAAGATAGGCATAACCAGAATAAGCCTTCACTTACAAGTTTTCACTTTATGTGACTGTTATTCCTTACTTTCATCAGTTATTTCTTTTTTTCCTTGAGTCTGTTATGTTAATTATGTAGGAATAAGATTTTAAAAATGCTTTTTTTCTGTTAAAGCATGGAACACTTGAATCTGACTAATTTGTATAAAGTGATCTTCTGTTCATATCACTGGTTTTTCTTGAACTTTTTTGTCTTCAGCTAAACTAAAATACAGAATCCTGTAGTCATTGTTATACTAATCTTACCTATATATTTTTCTTCTAATTCTTTTGAGAGAGATAAGTGATGTCTTAAAAGTATATTTTAAAGTACTGTGCCRCTATTAAATCCCTTTCTTGAGAGAGGATACTATCAACTATATTAATGTGGCCTTCAATTTGAGTGTTATCTTTTTAAGACAAATGTCTGTTTATTAGTGAAAAATAAAACCAGATAATCTTAAGCTTGTACTTTGGCTACAACATCAGCCACCTAGGTACTTTGCAAAGCACTCAGGTTTAGTTTTTCTTGCCTAAGTGGTCCCAAAATTAGATTTACCTTATGTGATTAAGCTGGATTCTTGTATTTTTAATTCTTCTCTAATAAGTGATAAGACTCGGAAAACATTGTACAGGGATAATAATATAGAGGAACTTGTAGGTCACTGAGGATGCAGGCATGGCAGAAGGTAGACCTTCTCCCATGAGACCTTCTGCCTTCCTTTCCTTATCTAGTCTCCTCAGAATTTGAAGCCCAATTGACTGCTGATGAATTCTTTTGTCCTGGTAGGAGATAACTGTAGCCATGCTGTCTCCCTCTCAAATCTGACTCAAACTCAAACTGTAAAGCAATGCTTGGGGAAAAAAACAAAACAAAACATATCTAGAAATGATACTCCAACCAGTCAAGTAGCAGTAATAACTGTAAATTACTGTGTAGACTAGTATGACTGAGTGGTGTAGAGTGCAGTGTAAACCACTACTGCTGAAGACTTAAGACAAAATAGCTACAGTCTTGCACTATACACCACTCTGCATAAATAGAATCATAGGAATGGGTGACCACGAGAGGTCATGTAGTTCAGCCTTCTGCTTGAAACATGACTCTTGGCAAGCACTAGGTTAGGTCAGTCATGGCTTTGCATAGCCAAGCCTTGAAAATCTCTAACCTCCAAGGATGGAGATTCTACAACCTCTGTGGCTAAGCTCTTCTAGTGATATACTGCTATCTTAATAAAGAAGCTTCTGCTTTCTGCTGAACCTCCCAAGTTGTGATTTGCAGCTTTTCCCCTAATGTCGTCTGTCACTGCTTTGTAGAGTGAGGCTTCCTCATATTTGTAACTCCTTTTCAGTAGTCGTAGGTTGCTACTAGAGAACCCCTTAGTCTGGTGAAGAGGAGAAGCCTAGCACCCTCAAGCTTTTAAGCCCTATGCTCTAGGCTCTGACCTTCTTGTGAGCCCTCTGTAGGACAGTATTCCCATCCATCCTGAAGTGGCGTGGGGGAAGAGAAGGGGATGCAAAATGGACAGAGGAACAGCCTCAGCCCTTCCTCTCCCTCACCCCCAACTTAGTTTCATCTGCAAATTTGTTGATGGTACATCTTGTTTCATCATTGAGATCATTAATGAAGATATTGAAGAATATGGGTCCCGTAAAATGGCTCCCCTGGTGAGCTTTACTTGTTACTAGCCAGTCAGCAAGCCCTTCGAGTCCAGTAGTCCAGCCAATTTGCAAGCCATAAAACAGGCTGTATATCCAGCCCCTATTTCTTCCACTTCCATATGAGGCAGCTGTGTCAGAAGTCTTAATAAACTCAAGTTCTGTTATATTGACTGTTGTCCCCTGCTTATATAGTCAGTTATTTCTTGATAAAAGACAGTGAGTTGGATCAAGCATTTGGAGATGGATTCCAAGTGGACATTTTTCAGGAGACTTTCCCAGGGACTGAGGTGAGGCTGACCGGCCAATTGTTCTCTGAGTCCTTTTTCTTGCCTTTCTTAAAGTGAGAATAACATTAGCTTTTTCCCAGTCTTTGGGGACTTCCCTCTGTGACCATGACTTGTCACAATTTGCCTTGCAATCGCATCAGTCAACTCTGTAAGCACCCTTGGGTGAATCCCATTTGGCCCCATTCATCTGAGCATATCCAGCTTTTGTAAGTAATCTCTAAACTGTTGATTATCTGCTGTTGTCCCTTTTGTTCTGCAATGATGCTGGTATCTGCTGGGACCTGTGAGCAGGCTTTGTCTATGAAGACTGAGATGAAAAAGGCACTGAGTACCTCAGCCTCTTCTTTTATGTCTGTTGCTTGGTTCCCTTCCCCGTCCATCAACAGACCCACCTGTTTCCTGAACTTTATATTGTAGCTAGTGTTCCTGTAAAATTGCTTCTTGTTATCCTTAATGTCTCTTGCTAGTCTTAGCTCTAACTGGGTTTTGGCCTTCCTGTTTTTTGTCAGTGCTTTTATCTTCCCTATTTGTCGCATGTCTCTTTCTCTGTTTCTATTCTTGCATGCTCTCTTTTTGAGTGTTCATTAAGAAGCTCCCTGCTTAGCCAGGTGGGCCTTCTGCTGAAAATTCTAGTGTACCTGCACAGACAGGGTCCATCATTCATGGACTCTCAATAAGTGTTCTTTAAAAATCAACCAGCTTTTCTGGGCACTGTTTTGCTTTTGGCAGCTTTCTGGGGGATTCTCCCCAGCAATTCCTTAATTAAGCCAAAGCTTGCTTTACTAAAGTTCAGGGTTCTAATTTTGCTGCTTCCCTTCCCAACCTTCTTCTGTATCCTGGGCTCAGTTACCTCATGCTCACTAGAGTCCAAGCTCCCTTTTGTGCTGCATATGCCATCAGTTCTACCTTGTTTATGAGCAACAGGTCAAGCAGAGCACAAACCCTGGCTGGCTCCTCTAGCATTTCCATCAGGAAATTGTCACCAGCACACATTACAAACTTCCTAGATTGCACACATAATGCTGTTTGTTACCTTTAAAGCTGAAATATCCCATGGGCATGATGGTCTGCAATCTGGCGAAGTCTTGTGCAGTTTTCGTAGAAAGCCTTATAGGCCACCTTTTCTTTTGAGGTGGTCTGTAATACTATTCTTAGTGTTACTCCCTGCTCTGATCTTGACCAGGAGACTCTCAGTAGGCACAAAGAATTGCATTCATACTTAGCTTTATACTGAAGCTCTGCACAATCAAGAAACTCCTTTATGTAGCAGATTGCTCCCCCCCGCCATCTATCTTTCCTAGACAGTCTGCATCCATCCATGACAGGCCAGATGAGCTTTGGCTGTGCCTCTGCCATCATGGAGCTGGGCTCCAGGCAAGCAGCAGGCTTCCCTGGACAATAGGTCTGGTGAGCAGGTTGGGGTTTCTGTCCTGCACAGGAGGGAATTGCCTACCACTAAAAATCTTTGCTTTCTTTTGTAGTGCTGGCCCTAATCTGATTATCTGAAATTCTGGGTGAAGATTAGGGGCTGGGCAGATCTCATTTTTCCTCTGTTGCTGCCAGGGTTGTGACCCTGTTCTCCACATTAACTGCTACAAATGGGGATGGAGAGTTCTTCCTGTTGCTAGATGTTGCTATTCTCAGATTTTGCCTATCTGGAAGTTCATGTTGGCTTCCTGCTCTAGTGTTGCTTTGGTCCCACCTTCCTTCTCACCCTTGTTATAGGTAAACGCGACAAATTGACAACCACTCGGGCCGGGTTGCATAAATTCCAATTTAATAGAGTAATTGAGCAAGTCACAAGTAAGCAAAACAGCGCTGGGCGGCTGGGGAGTCTCCTGCTCCACCAACGGCGCGCGCAATCCCCCCGCTCACAGTCCCCTTATATGCCTGTAACTTCTGTGGTTGCGCCGGCTGTTGCTGGGGGGGTCGGGATGAAAGCTGGGGTCTTCCTCTGCGTTGTGCGTGGTGCCCTTCAGGTCGCGCGCATACATTTCACAATACAATATCGCTCTGCTGGCTCAGTACAATCATTGTGGTGATAGCCCGTACTTAGCGCCTAGTTTCATGGTAAAATCACTTCACGAGTTGATAGCCCGTACTTAGTGCCTAGTTTCATGGTAAAATCACTTCACGAGTTGATGTAACAAATTATCACCTATCACACCCTGAAGTGGCTTGTGCTCTTGCCTCTGCAGAGTCTTTGAAGACCCTCTCAATCTCCTGTTCACGATCCCTGATACAAAGATGCCTGCTCATTTCTTCTTGCTTCCCCTTCTCTGAGTGCAGCAGCACATATGAGAGGTAAAGCTGCTGTCCACTTTCAGGAACTCTGTCTGGGTAGTGGTTGCTGGAGGTGGCTACTCTAGCAGGGGCAGAGGATTGTCTCCTGTGGTCTCATCACCACTGTAGCTCTTTCTCTGTGAGCAGTACTTCTGGATCCCCTGCATGCCAACTGCTACTAAATGGCCTCACACCTGTTTACACATCTTATTGACTGTACCTTGTTTGCTGGCACACTCTGGGTACCAGATAAATAGAAAGCTAGATGTGATTTTGCTGCACCCTTCTGTGACTTCCCACACATAAGAACCTCTTGTGCTGTCTGAGACATGTTTCACTGACCATGCTGTGTGCTGCTTTGTCCTGAGCTGTCATCTAAAAAAGGAAAAATAGTAAGTAATAGGAGGGGAGAAAACAAGGAAGATGAGCACTGTAGGACTAGTTTAAGGGTTTTTTTTTTCCTCTTTAAAATAAATAATAAAAAAGGTACAAGCTGTCTAGAATTCACAAATCTTTCACTGCTAGTTTCACCCAATCATGTAACCTCTCTTATTGTTGAATTGGCAGGCCTTCTTTTTTAGTACCTGACTCTCAGAGGCAGTTGAGCTGCACTCTTCCCTTAGTATCTTTCAAAACTAGTGTCTTTTTTTCATTATATTTGTGTGTGTTCTGTTTTGTGGGGAGTTCATGGTGCTGAACAGTATTGGGCTTAATTCAGAAATTAGATAATGAAATCTGGTTTTCTGTAACTAGATTAGAGGATTTTAAAATTTGCTTCTGATTTTAAATTTATGAATCATACACAAAGAAGCTGTTCAATTAAATTTTAAATGCTTTCACAAGCATAAAATAAATTTGAGTGAAACTGAGTGTCCTAATCTGAGCATATGCAGCAACTTTTCTGCACTTGACATCTGAATATGTAGTAATGTTTTTTTCCGTCTTTTTGTAGGAGCAGCCTTTACTGAAGGGTTATCTAGTGGTTTAAGTACTTCTGTGGCTGTATTTTGCCATGAATTACCTCATGAGCTAGGTAAGACCATAATATTTTGGTATGCTACAGTTACCTAGGTATTTACAGGTTTGCTTTGGAGAACTATAGTTTATTTTATTCTGTGGCACAGTAAAATTTGTTTGAATTATTTTTTTGTTTTATATGTTTGAATTATTGAATAGAGAACTTCAAGTTGAGGTACTGTTGAGTCTAACTTATTTTAATGAATGTTTTATTAGAAATCTACACACCTCAGCTATGAACTTTCTTTACAACTCATTGTCTCTTGCAGTTATTTACAACTTGTCCTGTGTAGTTCATTTGTACTGCTTTTATTCTTCAGTACAGTATAAATTGTGAATTGCAGGAGAATGCCCTAGTTGGAATTTGATTTTGTCACCTCTGCTTAATTTTATTCTTGTGTTTGTGCTGTTGAAGTGAAGATCACAAAATTAGTCAAATGCCTGTTCAGTCTTGCAAAGAATTGCTGTAGCTCTAAATTAAACTTAAACTATTAAAAGTCTTTTTCTGGAATACTTTGTCTTTTAAATTCAAGTGAATTAAGCATAGCCATATTTCTCATAAGCATGTATGTGTCTTTAAGTTACAAATTTAGTATTGGGCCCTTTTGCAATAAAGTTCATGAGAACAGAATTTAGCTGTTTAGTTTAACTTGCAGTGAAGCTGATCTTGTTTCCAGTGGTTGAATCACTTTGTGTAACTGGCATTTCTTTTTTAGCTGACATGACCATGATCACATCTGGTGTATAGAATGAGGAAAGAACAGTCAGACACTCTCTCCCATACCCCCCTTTTTTTAATGCTCTTGAAGTGGATTGTTCAGTTTCATTTAACAGGCCTTTTAAACCTGTATATGTATACATCAAACCACTTATTATTGTGCAGATGGTAAATATATCAGATGACTTTTTACGTGGAGAAAATATCCATTTTTATGATGTGGTAAGAAATGAATCTTGGCTATCTCAATATATATTCTATGAAAACTATGGAACTTGTATTAATTACACATGCATCTACTAAAGTAGAAAATACAAGTATAGAAAATAAATTTGTTATGAATGTGATATTTTGGATTCAAATGTTCTTTTAAAATTTAAATAGAAGACAAAATTTTACACAAATACCTTTAATAGAGATCATGGACTGGCATAATAATACTAAAACAAATGGAGCTAGCTAAAATTAACTGGGGGGAAAAATCTGATCACTGTTTTCATGAAAACAATTTAGCATTAGTATTATACCAATTCAGCTTAATTGTAACATCTTGTGGGGAAAAGCTGTTGTAACAAACTTCTCAAGTCAACTTTGAAGACTGCTTTTGCTCACTTTAACTGGGGAGAAGTCTTATTTTTGTATAGAATCAACTTTATTTTCAAAATGCCTTTAAAAAAAGGTTATATTATTTTAGTATTTTTTTTGTTTAAATGCATAATATTTTTGTGAAACAGACATACTTTGATGGGAAAACTGTTTCTGGCTGGTAATCTATTACTCTTTCAAGTAAAATTAAGACATTAAAGATAATTTACAGAAATGAATAAAGAAATTCAAAATTTAGAAACAAGTAGACCTGAAATATGACAAACAGGTACAGGATAACAAATAGAACCATCTTGGCACTATTGTTTTATGCAATTAAGTGGTTTGCTTGTTTGTTTTAGAAACTGTCTTGGAATGCTTATATATAGCAAGTACTGCAGTATTTTACAGTGTTGGTTTACATACAGAAGAGACTAAAAGCTTTTTCCAGAAATCCTAAAACTTAAGTGTTATGAACTTCATAGTACTTGCTGTTGTTGTGTTTTTCTTGTGTTATTTTATTTTTTGTGTGCAAGTAACTTCTGATTTTGTGAAGAAAAACATAAGGAAGATGACAGCATAAAAATAGCTTTGTGATATTATAAGTGCTGAAAAAAAGTCACAAATATGGCAGTAAATACATTTGGATGTAAATTTTGTATTGTTTTTTGCTGTAGGAGATTTTGCTGTGCTTCTAAAAGCTGGTATGACTGTCAAACAAGCTGTGCTTTATAATGCCCTGTCAGCTATGCTGGCCTATCTTGGAATGGCAACTGGGATTCTTATTGGTCATTATGCAGACAATGTTTCAATGTGGATATTTGCCCTTACTGCTGGCTTGTTCATGTATGTGGCACTTGTGGATATGGTAAGTGACTTGACCTTCTTAAATTTTACATAGTATAGCTTAAGTATTAGTACCAATTATATTTTGACCATAAAAGCCATTCCACCTTTTCTTCATCAATAAACTGTTTTTCTGTATTTGAAGGAATTGAGGCATACTAAATGTAAGTGCTTAGTTAAATATTCAGATGTGAGATTTCTTTTGTTTACATTACTGTTGGAACAGAGCTCGTTTCTTCCTCTGTATTTAATTAGAGGCAGTTAACAGTGAAAGTAGAGTAAAACATTTGCTTCTGACAGTGGCTTTTAGTCTGACTGGCTGTCAGCACCACCAAAGATATGTTCAGCTTTTGCAGTAAATTATTAGGGTCTCTTGGAATGGAGCCAGAATAGTATTAAAATCTATACTGTACATCAGAAGTACATTTATGCAGAAGTACAAAGTACTTGGTCAGACTTCCATGAACAACCACTGTCTGTCTAAGAATAAAATCTCTAAACTGGCTTGACTAAGTCAGTTGATAAATAAGCCAACCAGTTACTCAGAGTATAATTAAGACATCAGCATAATTATAAAAACAGGTTTTTTATAATTAGACCATTACAATCTCTCTCTGTCTCTAAACAGCTCGTAGGAAAGTAAATTCTGATAGTTACTTGTGTTGGCTCTCACCTTATTCAAGGAGTCATTATTAATAAACAGGGATGGCTAGTGGAGTAATATTCAACTCTTACATGCCTAATGGTTGAAGAGCCTGGTTCTAAATAAGTATGTATTTTGAAGGCATTTAACTTTTTTTTTTTTTTTTTTGTTTAGGTGCCTGAAATGCTCCACAATGATGCTAGCGATCATGGATGTAGCCGCTGGGGATATTTCCTATTACAGAACGCTGGGATTCTGTTGGGTTTTGGGATAATGCTGCTTATCTCTGTATTTGAACATAAAATTGTATTCAGCATAAACCTGTAGTCTTGCTTGCCAGGAGCAAAGCTTAGTGTTAAATTATGATTGGTACAGCTTTCGCTCTTCTCTCTTTCCCCCTTCCCCCCCCCCCCCCCAATTAAAATCTGTAATGCAGAGGTAGTTTTGATGTAGACTAGATGTTTTTATTGACATGTTGGATTTTTCCCCCCCAAAGTAGAAGTGAGTACAGCGTAAGGTTTTCACTCAGTTTAGTGTTACATATGGCACTGTGGAAAGTTACACTTAGTAAAGCATGGTGAAAGTGCCAAATCTATTAAAGGAGTATCATCATTTGGGGAGAGGGAATTTTTAAAATTGTTTGTGAATTTATTTACTGTGTGTAACTATATGAAACTGGCATTTTCTTACTTGAATAGTTTTGCCAGTATAAACAAAATGACAGTGTTTTTTTATTATAGCACAATCAAAAACAGTCAATACAAAGCTCAGAGAGCCAATGTAAAATAAGAAGATGACATGTAATGAGTAGCATATGTTTGGTAGTAATTCATCACTTCTGTTTCCATCTAGTCTACATGGAATGTCAAATGGGTCCACTTCCACCTTTTTGAGGTGGTTCTACTCAGAATAGCCTGTGAATTCTTTGTTTCTTCATTCTGGTTGTTTTCTACTCCAAATGATTTCATGTGAAATCCTGTTTTAAGTGTTTGTTCCAAGTAAGTTTTACTTGTTTGATCCCTTTTGATGTGAGACAATCTTTATTGATTTCTCTAGTCAGCAACAAAACTACAGCTATAATATTGTAAAAGCATAGCTATGTCTCTAATATACTCAAATTCCATCAAAAAGAGTTTTAAAGTAGAGATATATTGCATTAATACTGCCTGAAATGGCAAAATTGTGTTACAGTCTGTTTGGCTTCGAGGGGAGGAGTGCTATAGACTGAGACAACAGTCATTTACTACAACAGCTTTCTTAGTGTTGATATATTCTGGGGAATTAGCTGAGTGGGAGAGCTGACTGGTTCTAGTTCAATATGCTTGCATACTATAAACCTATGCTGTACGAAACAACTACATTCTTTGCAATAACTTAAGCTCATGTATCCGAAAAAGCAAAAATTCTTTGACAGCATATATAGGGAAGCAGCATATGAAATTAAGAATAATTATTGCTAATGTAATATGTAGATTGAGCTTACTATCTACAGTTTAAGATTTTAACCATCCTGAAAGTAACTGAGGGAAGGAAGGATGAAAAATTGTAAAAAATCCTGTATTTGCAGGGAAGACAGACAAACATTAATTCACTTAACATCTCTTAACTTTTATGTAATGAATAAAAAATTCTGAACCATGCTGTCTTAATTAACTAGCATTTAAAAACTGGAAACAAAACCATTAGAACTTATTTCTGATCCCAATTTACCACTAATTCAAATCACAAGCTGAATGAAAAGCTTAAAGAGGCAGCATTTGATAATACCATGTCTGACAGGTTAAATGGTCTGACGTATGTTCATCCTGCATAAAATTAAAATCAAAACTACCACATCACATCAGAAATAGATATTTCAAATGAATTGAAAGATTTTTACCAGTTAAAAAACAAGGTTCTTAAGAGTTTCTGCAGCCCATGGAATATTACCTTTTCTTTGTCCTTTGGTCTTTCCTCAGGTTAACTAGATTGAGATTTAATCTTCTTTGCATATTCATAAAATGCTGTTTTATCAATGTTTCTTAAGAAAGCTGAAATAATCAGCATAGATCTGTTAAGGTTTTAATATCAGTGTTGGAGCTCATATGGATGATTTATGTAAGGATGGATTTTTCTGTTTCATTTTTTTTGTGAAGAATTGTTACCAAATTTAAAAAAAATCTAGAATAAGCAATGGATTGAACTTTGTTTCTATGCTTAAAAAAAATCAAGTAATATCAATTTTTTAATAGTAGTAGAAAATTAAAGGGGGGAGGAACAAAGTGTGCTCAGTAAAACACGTTACAGCACTACTGTAACTTATGAGCAAAGGAAAAAGGAGCAAATAAAGGTCACTTTTCCTGTCTTACAAGAGGTTACTAGTCTTAAGGATGGGAGGGTTCTGCGGGCAAGTCCCTGTAATTTCCTCTTCTAAAGCAGTTTGAGCACTGCAGGAGCCAGCAGAGCTCATCATCATTCACCTGATCCATATGGTGATCCTGCAGGTTGAGAGCTGTATCTTCAAAGGAAATCTCTCATTTGGTACATCCTCATGTATTCAGAGGAGACAAGTTGATTTCCTTGGTATTTGAACATTGCATGCGAAACAGGATTTGTCTTGTTTCCTTTCTTTCAGTAAGTGAAGAAAGGAATCTCTATAGCTACTCCATCCTGAGGGGAGCACCAGGGTGTTGGGGTCTTACCCAGCTCCCCCAAATCTACACCCATATGAACCTGCATATCTCTTTGTTCAGTGAGCAGGGGTCCAGAGAGAAGAACAGACTTTTGGGGGGAGCATTCTTTTTTTTTTTTCTCTCTTTTTTTTTCCTGCTGGCTTACATGCTAGCACTAGAAACCAATGCAGAACAGGACTTTCATGTTTAACAACAATATTGAGAGAATAGAGGTGTGTTGAGGTGTGTTCCTTCCCTTCATCAGGTGTTTAGAAGTTCAAGTTTCTTTCATTCTACGCTTCTGCATTTTCATTCAGTCTCTGTATGTTCTTAATAAAAAGCAAACCTCTCTTAACAACAAAAAACCCAAATGCAGATACAGTGTGCCAGGAGGAATCCTATAATTTGAGGTGTTGAGAAGTCATTCCATGGTATGATGGCCATTTGGTACGTTTTCATGGTATCTCCTAGATTGTCCATTCTGTGCTACCTCTATTTTATTTTTCTTACAGTAGTCTTACTCTAAGGTTCCCAAGCCTGAATTAGTATCTCAGAGTATGATGAAAATGGCATTTATATCCATGCACCTCTGCCATATATTCCATGCTCTTTTTTAGCTCATGTGAACTTAATCTGAAGAGAAAGTAACTGAATTTTTCAAACCACCTAAATTCTTAAGACACTTTTGCCCTTAACCTCACTATGATCTTGCCTTGACAGTGTGATAACTAAAACCATGCCCAAAAAATGGCTGCTGATCCTCATCTTCCCTTCTCTAGCCTTAGTGATGAATTCAATCTTTGGCTCATGTGAAGTTGTTAAGTTTCTAGCATGTGCACATCACTGCTTGCTTCTGTAGAAAAACAAAAAAGACAAAACACCCCCCCCTCCAATGCATGTTTGACTGCAGCCATAGCATAAACCTGTCAAAATTCTGAATCTTTCATGCCTTGACTAATGCATTCTCCTCTACTCTGACCTTTATTCTTGGCAATGCTGCCTAGTCCAGATGTCTGAAACTATGGCTGCTTTTCCTCTAGAAGTCTCTTTCTGATCTCGATCTTCAGTACAGTGAAATGTGTCACCCTTGTTTTTGAAGCAGTCCAACTTGGCCCTGTCCTGTTTAAATGAGTCTTGTCTTTTCTGGAGTGATAGTGCTAGTCACTATCAGAGCTTATGTGTCTCTGCGCCTGTTCCCCTATTGCGCCTCATGAGCAAAAGACCTACCTGGACAAAAATTTGGTAAGGCTACTACTGTCATTCCCCTGTCACCCAACAATCTCTTCACAGCTGTATTTTTCTGAAATGTGCTGAGATAGAACCTTACTGGAGCCTAGTGGGTTTTGTAGTGTTTGAGCACTATGTACATCCATTCTTTTTTGTTTTTTATTTAGTGTTCTTTACTCTCTCACCTTCCCTTCCACATCCTCAGTTATCAGAGAAAGCAGGCATGCTGAACCATTTTTTGATCATGAGGAATTTCAAACTTAGATGGGGCACAGTTCTGTTTAATTTTGTTGTTGGTTGTTGTTGTTGTTGTTAGTGGTTTCTGTTTGCCTACAGCCTTAACAGCCATAACAGCTTAACAGCCTTAACAACACATTGAAATATATGTGCATCAAAATACATTGCTAATGCAACAACATGAAAAATAAATCTGCTTTTAGAGCATCCAGGGAGAAATGACTAGATAACCTAGCCATAAGCATATCAGATGATTCAATGCTCTAATATTTGAATCTTTGGTGTGGCTGTGAATCACTGACATCTGTCCAAACTAGTAACTGAGGAAAACTATATCCTGAAACTCTCTATAGGTGTGTGCCAGCAGGATGAAAAAGACTGATTTCCCCCCACACACACTACTGTCAGCTTTATAATGTAGAATCTCTGCTTCTATTGAAATGGGCTTGCATTGAAAGTACTTATCATTTGGCAAATGAATAGGGTAGAGCTTCTCAGCAGCCCTTTATGTTTATACATATATTTTTCTGTAGCAGCTTGTAGTAAGCCCGACATCTATGGCTGATAAATGAAAGTGACTTGAAGTCTTGTATATCCTTGTTTACTTAATGTTGCAAAGTTTAATTTTATATGCAATTATATCTGCCTTATTTAGTGCCTGTAACTGGACTTTCAAATGGATGAACAGAATAGACAATTATGGAATCCAAGTGAAATCATTTCCCTTGTAACATGTAATGGTTGTTAGGCCTGATTTACGCACAGAGGGTCTGTCATGTCAAGTTATAAATCTCCTGCTGCATAAACTACACTATAATAAACATTTGGAAGTTCTCACATGACCAGCATCTATGTACTTTTGTTCTGCTTTGTGGTTAGGGTACTTCAGAATGATGTCAAATGTGCTGCAGGAACACAGTTGAATTATGTATTTTAAAAATATGTTCAAGAATAAAATGTAATTCACAGTGGATCTCTAAATTCTGACAGCAGGAGTCAAGCATTATTACAGCTTTTGTGGAAAAACTGTCATTCTACTTGTCATGAGAGAAATGGATGTTTTCATGAAATGTTTTTCATCTGAAGTATTTCTTAGGTGCACCTAACAATCACTATAGAAATTGTATTGTTGTGTGCTAGCTTAAATAAACCACTCAGCCAGATGGTATCTCTTGAATATTTTTTCTCACTGTTGTATTTGTAGTTAGTTACCTCTTGTATTTATCTGCGTAGAAATATTTTTAAGTATATAAAAATTATATTTTACATAATTTTAGTGCAACTAAGTTTTTACTAGACTTGCTTACTAATTTACTTAAATAAAAGGTTATGTATATTATATTGTCTATACATGCATAGCAATGAATTTCCTCATAAAAATATATTCCTGAATGATATCTGGTCTTTGTCCATAAAAAAAAATGCATTAAAGATGCCAGCACTTAACACACAAAATATTTAAGAAAGATAACTGGTATAGACAAACATAGTCGYAAGCTTCTCTTTGGTATCTTTATTCCTTCTGGAAATGAAATCAGTTGACTTCTGTAGTATATTGAAAACAGGAGCTCTTTCTCTGCAGCGTGAAGTTAAGGGCAGTGAAGTTAGTGGAGCTGACTTTAGACGTGGTCAGGTACCTACGCCCCGCCGCGGGAGGAGACAAAGATCCGCCTTCTCTGGAGCGGAACTCTGTTCCGCGCTTGCCCTTTGCTGCTCGCGAACTCTGGCTGCTGCCGTCGGGGCGCAGAGGCGAGGGCAGTGACGGCGCACCCCCCATTACTCTGCAGGGCCCGCCGTAAGCCAGCCCCCACTTCCCGGCGGCGGCGGCGCGCACGCGACCAAGCGGCTGTGGGCGGGGTGAGCGAGCCTGGCCGCCGTCACGCGGGGCCGCCCGGGAGCATGCGTGCAGCGTTCTTGGCGGGGAGGGGGGACTCGCGCTGATTGGCTCTTCGTGGCGGCTCGACCTCGGCAGCGGCTGCGGTGCGCCTGCGGGTGGAGACGGGGGCAGACCGGCAGGGCGGCATGGCCGCGGCGCAGGGCGGCGCGGAACGGTACTTTACGCGCTGGTACAAGCCAGGTACCGCGCCGGCCGGGCGGGGGGCACAGGGTGGTGGCCCCTGTGCTTGTGCAGTCACTTGTGTTTGTGCCTTTGCAGATGTGAAGGGACGGCTGTGCGAAGACTTCTGCGTGCTGCAGCACTCCAACAGGCGAGTAGCGGCTCCTGGTAGGCTCTTGGCCCCGCTGTGGGGGGAGGGGCCGGGCCAGTCCAACGGCTGCCTCACCTGCGCGCTGTCATAGGAGCCTCTTCGGCCTTAGGGCCTGGGGTGCGGCTCAGGAGCGCGGTCTGGCCGTTACGGTGCGCAACGGTGCGTTGCGCCAGCCGCTCCTAGCGGTGCTGCGGCGTTGGACCGCCGCAGTGCGAGTGGTTGGCCCCGGCGTGGCACCTGCGTCCCTGAGGCGGCCCTCCACTTGGATGCTCTGCTAAGTGGCTGCCGGGAAATGCCACATCCGGTGAGTGCGTGGTTCTGCCCCATCCGGCTCCTGGAGGGCCTTTGTGGTGCTATCTGTAGGGTCTGCTTGGCAATTCAGGTATGCTCTATTAGCTCTCTTTTGAAGATAGGTACCTGTGATCAAGTAAGAGCTACTATTTTTTTTTTTTAATTTGGGTGAAGAGACACTATGGCCCCTTCTGTAAAGCAGTTGAGTGGCTAGAGCACCTGTCTAGAGCTTGGTTTGATTCCATCTTTTTCTGACTAAGAACACTGAAGTTAACATCTCCCATCCATTCACCCTGATGTCAGCTATTCTGGATAGGGTATTCAGTTGTCTCTTAATGCCCAAATACTACCATATAAAACAACTTGAGATGTATTGAGCTAGACATGAAGGGAAGAGCAGAAAACATCTACCTTCTGGTCCCTGGGGCTTTTGGCAGAGGTTGGCTCTACTCTCTTCTCCAGGAACAGGTTTTCATTATTTATTCCTAATGAAACAGCTTTGACAAGAATAAAAGTAGGTCTTTTTTTGAGAAATAATTGATAGTGCTTTCTTGGAATATGTGAGAACCACTAAGTCTTTTAATTTTACATATGCATGCAAATGTACTGAAATGTTCTGTGCAAGTAGACTTCCAACCCTCCTCGCCAATGTTTTTTCTTTTTTCCTTGCATTTACAGGACAGCAGTGATTACTACTGTTGTTTATTTGCTTGCTTTTGTGATATATAAACTAATAGGGACAACACCTCAGAAACCTCTTGCATGGAACAGATGGAAAATATCAGGTGATCCTAGATTTTTCTGTAGAATGGGAGTGACAGAAATCTTATGGTTCCTCTGTCCCTCTTTAATTATTACTCCAATAAGAGCTTGATTTTTTTTTTTCCTGTATTGCTCAACAGATTCACAGACTTCAAAAAAAGGAGCTGTTAGAGCCCTGCAGTGCTGCTGTTGAGTCCATGTACCCTCCCTTCCTGAAAGGGTCCTTAAATTATCTTCAATATTAGAAGAGTAGTTTTCAAAAGTCTTTTCAGTAATGATGTTTAGAAGCATGCCATTTACCTTGATTCTAAGAAAATCAATCAATCAGCTTAATTCAAGCAAACAGTTGGCCTTTTCTGTTTGATATATCTAAATTGCTTTTAATTGTGCTTTCATGTGCTACAGATAATGAATGCAGGATAGGAAATGAAATTTCATACACTCATAACTGTTACTTTTATTTTGTGATATAGCTGGATATCAGCTACAATGGAGTCATTTGGAATAAATCATTAACACTGTACCTTGTTTGCTCTGTTAATGAAATACCTTACATCCTCAGCTCGTGCCCCATTGCTAAAGCGTGTTCTTATTGCAGTGTGGCTTGATGGCATCTTAAGTGCTTCTAACATGTTCTGCCAGAGACTTAACTACTGTCTGCCACAGAAAGAGGCAGTGTATCTTTCTTCAAATTTCTCATGTTTTGAGGGAAGGTTAGATGTTTGCTCTTCCCAGTGGCTTGTCTGCTTCTATTAAGAATTAAAAAAAACAGTGAGAAAGTGAGAAAGCACTTGATTGGAACCATCTCTGCTGAAGCTTTCGGAACCTGAGGCTTCTGTACTGCTGTTTCATTTTCTAGTTTTTTGGAAACCAAAACCTGAGTACCTATTCAGTATGTCTACTGTGAGAATAACAGGTATGACAACCAGGATAAGAAAGGACACTCTCATGTTTATGCTGAATACTAAGCATGCAGTTATTAGTCCTGGTTGTCTAATATAAAAATCTTTGTATTTACCAGTTTAAATATTGCTTATTGGTTTCTAGCCATGACAGACATAATTTGTATTCTCAAGAAACTGTTTCTTGTTCCCAGCATCCTTCCTTGCTCTGAAAGATGTGAGTCTCTTTTGGAGACTCCACTGACTAAACTAGCTCCGAGAATATAATATAGTTTATCATGTATACCAATCTCTTAGCTTGGAGCACAGAGATGAAAACATTAACTATAGATTTAGAGGGGGGGAAAGGAAATAAAAAATAGAAACATTTATTCAAATGTCTGTAGGTAAAGATGATATTGTTGTTTGGAATTCTGAAATAGCAGGGCCCTTGGCTGCTTTAGCAGCTTAGCTGAGCTGTATAAAATATTTGCTTACCATGGCTATGCATGGAGCTGTGGCTCAGTTTGACATTTCTAAGTGATGCAAAATTCTTTTCTGAATTGTTATATTAGCAGGCCTCAGCTATAATGATTAGATGACAGCCCCAAATCATCATCATCTTAAGAAAAGAAGAGGCTGGGATCAAGAGGAGGTAGCTTCATTACTACCTTGCCTTGAGCTGCTATGCTTTTGTCCAGAAAGTTGATAGTGGCACATGAGGCATGCTGAAAGTATACACCAGAATGCAGCTTTCTCTTGGATGGAGTTACAGAGTAAGAACCTGCAGGACATATGTGACAATGTAGGGGGATCAAAACTATTCAGCATCTAAGGGGAAAGATTGGAATATGTGCTACTGTTTTCACTGTAGTTAGCATTCTGTTCATACATAATTCCAGTCCTCTTCTTATTTTTTAAACTGTTCTTAAGCATAATTTTGTATCTGTTCATTTATTGGCAAGCTCTGGACAGTACATTATTGTGCATTAAGCATGGTTCCAAAACGGTGGTGGACTTAGGCCTAATCTCTACAGCTGGACTTGTTTTAAATTCCGCAGTTTTGTGACAAGAAATAACCTACCTTTAGAAAAACATGAAACACAAACAACAGCTTAACTGACACCTAGATCACAGTTGCATTCATCTGCTGTAACTATTCACCACTAATAGCCCTTATATTCACCCTTAACTATTCTGAGAAACATTATGTGGTATTACAGATTTTTCCATCAAAAGCACTTTGTGAACATCTGCTTCAACTATCACAACCCAAGTAAATTGAGTATGCTTGCATTGGGTACAATATTGGGTAAACGGCTCTAGCTTAGGAAGCACACACTTGCTTTTGGCTCCTATTTAAAAGCTGTGGTTTTGTTTAACTAAGAAGTAAGTCAGTCTGCTGTTTCTATGCTCCAGTCTAGTATCTCAAAAATAAAGCTTCTCTGTGGATTATTTGTTTAAGTCAAAGTTCAGTTTTCAACTATGTTTGGTACAGCAAACTCTTCAAGTGAGCTGCCCTGAGGAAAATGAGTCCAATTTGGTAGAGTGATTGAAATTTTTGAGCAGGAAAAGAAAATTTGTCACTCAGCTGCAGTCAATTATCATCAGCTCTTCATCATGAGCTCAGGTAAATTGTTTTTTAGATTACCTTGTTCAACCCCCATGCTATCACCCAGACCTGGCTGTTCTTGTTGTCTTACTAGGCCTATGTGCATATTCTGTGACTCGTGCTGCAGTAAGTTGAACTATACTTTCTTACTAAATTATAGGGGAAGAATATTGTGGAAGACTGGGCATCCAACAGTGAAAACCTTGCTAGAATTTTAGACTATAAATCCAAATGAAGTAGTCAGTATCAGTTTTTTAAGTCCTAGCAGTAAAGGCAGAGAAAGTTGTGGAGCTTTCTCGGAGCACATTAGAGTGTGGCTTTTCATAAATTCAGGATAATAATAATAACTCTTTTTGCAGAATTTGTGTCATCACCTTGGCAGAAGCCCATCCTCTTCTTCAAAATGGAAAAACAATTAAAAGCATTAATTACCAAATCAGTGCCAACTGCAGCAGACTTCAAAATAAGGTCTCTGGGAAGTCAAAAAGGGTATGGCCAGTCTTCATCTTAATCTCTCAAATTGCCTGAGCCTTTCTGTCCTTTCTAGGATAGAAACTTACCAAGTTACCTTTGCATTTTAATACAGCTCCTCCACAGTTAAAGAATTTAGACCGTGTGAAGTGGCTTGTTTGACTGTTCCAAGCTAGGTGCAGTAGTGCTCCTACAGCACTGGTGGCTTCCAGTGTTGCTCAAACCAAGGCTAATAGTTGCTTTTAGTCATTTTTTCATAGTATTGAGAAGGACTTGAACATCCCTTAACAGATAACTTGTTTCTGACAAAACACCAAGGATTTGGAGACTGTCATTTTTGTAAAAGATACCTAGAAAGCGGATGGACTAGTTCAGTTTGTTTAAGGGTGGGTTTTCAAATATGCCTAGTTAAAATTCATTTTATTAAGGTCAACTGTGCTATATTTTTCTCCTCTGCTTGCTGATTTTAATCTGATTAAACTACAAATCTGTTACTCTACAAGAAAGTTATAATTAGATTTGTAAACTCTTATAAGCTCCTACTTGATTTGTGCAGGTAACTAAGCTGTCATCTTCCCTTCCCTTGGGAAGTGTAACTATGTAACTTACAATGATCTACACCTATTCACAGTTCCCTCCTTTGTTCTTGAAGCTTACAAACTTCTTATATTGCTGATGGTAACACTTTAAAAAGCCCTATGTAACTCCAAGTAACTTTTTTCAAATGCAGGGAGCTCAGTTTTTAACAGAACTTGCCCCTCTGTGCAGGATATCCTCCTCAGATGGGGAGAAGTACACCATTTATAGGTAAGAATTTTCCCATTTTCTTCTTACCTTGACATAGTGTGCGCTTCTACTAAATCTAAACACTTTCACAGTTGTATACGAGGGCGACTGATAGAAGTGAATGAAAACATTCTTAATAATCCAGCTATTCTGCAAGAAAAGGTAAGAAACTTTCTTGCTTTTTATTCTCTTAACTCTTACTTCACTACTAACTTTAGTCTTACTTTTTAGCCATCAACTGAAGGATACATAGCAGTGGTTCTACCCAAATTTGAAGAAAGCAAGAATATAACTCAAGGACTTCTGACGCAGAAGGAGTATGAAGAAGTTTTGTTGAAACGTCTTAATTCTTCTTCATGAAATTAAGTATGCAGGTATCATCTGTATTTGATAGCAAATGAACTACTTTTATTGTACACTGTAACTTCCATGGTATTGAAAGGCCTAGTGTCTATTTTTAAAAGTGGAACTTAAACACTTGTTTCACAAAAGAATAAAGTAGCTCAAATAGTTTGTATATTAAAACTTGCTTTCTCTTTCTCTCTCACTTCTAGTATTACAAGTTTTTAAATTAGCATAGAATGGTATGTTGGAGAGTATGTTCCACAGGTTTCATTGGTTCTGCTCAGTGCAAGCAGAATACATACAGAAAAATCCCATGATTTAGCTATCAATTTAGCTTAACTAATATGACATGGATTATGAGAAAGGTGAACTGAAGATAAAGTGTAACAGGAGCCTGTGTACAAAGAGTAGATAAACTTGAAAATAAGTATTTCATCCCAGGTTATATTTTCATAGCATCTTTAAGTCAAATAATGCCCTTTGTATAGAAGTTTGTCCTTATCAGTATCCATTTTTTAAATTCTAAATGATATAATGTAAAGTCTACATAATACTTCAGTAGTTCTACATGCAATTCAAATGCTGCTCAATAAGTTTTAATCAAAAAGACCTACAAATAAAGATGGTATAAGGAAAAAGGTTTTGAATTGAGAGTATTAATCACTTGGAAATATACTTTTGGGAATATGAATTATGTCAATGAGATTAAAATTCAACCTTGCAGATACTGAAAGAATTTTTTTTTCCTAGACTACTTCACTGCAGGTATAACTCATAGCTAAGAAACATTTCAGTGCTTTAGGCCACAGCCATTCAGACTATTTTCCTGATCATGCTTTATCAAATACGTAGACTGAAATAGGCCAGAGATGAGTTTACAAACTTCAACAGCAGTGTTACATACAGTATATTCAGCACAAAGTTCTTTATGTAAAATGTCTATTAGCAGCATCTTTGTGTTGAAACATCCATTAAGACATTCATAAGCATTAATTACAAAACCAGTATCAATAGTGAGCATAGGAAATGCATTCACATTATAAAAATACATAACAGTTAGACTGGCTGGTGTTGTAATTGTTAAGTAACAGCACATATATTAGCTGTGACAAAGGTCAACAGTTTTAATTCAGATTAAACTGGTTTGACTTTCCACAAAGGAAAGCAATACTGAAACTTCAGAAAGTGTTACTTTCAAATGGAGTTCCTGCATTTCTAAGTGCTTTAATTACTTGCTCTCTAAAAATGTCATATTTGTTACATGATTTTCTAAAGACTTGATGCCAAACATCTCAGCTGTCCTTTCTGGGCAATGTGCATTTGTACCAGCTTGTACTCTGTTCTCTCTCCACAGTGGAGCAGATTTAAGACAGCTGTTTCCTGCTTTGTTCTGTAAGAGAACAAAGATTATTATTACTTTTTTAAATAAGATGACTTTTTAAATCTATTTAATAGTGCACATGAATCAACTCACCTTTCTCAGTAACCTGCAGCAAAGTGGAAGAAGTTGGCATAACAGAGTCATCACATTCCTTGTTTTCTGAATGCATGCATCAACCTAAAAGACAATTAAGTAGCATAACACCACTGATTCCATTTGTTAGGCAATTGTTTAATACATGAGATGATAATCTATTTCAAGTTCAAATGGATAATATTTGTCCTTCATAAGTATTTCCCCTTTAATCAAGATTTTGCCTAGCTTTTTTGGATTTCTCTATTATAATACACTAGAGCAACAGCCTCCCTTCTGTTGACACAAGACTTGATCTGGGAAACAGAAGAGAATGACACACATCCCAGAAGAACCAATTAATAGTAATATTGAGTTTATAAATGCATACAGACATCACTGTTGAAAACTAAGCAAAAGGAATTATCCTGGAAAGCAGGGAAGAAACCTCAGCTCAACTTTGTAGTGTTTAAAAACTTGAGCATTGGCAGATGGGAAAATTTCCATGAAGGATTTTGATACGTGAAAAATACTGTCTCAGAAGGGACCTCTGATCATTTAAGTATGATCCTTTTAATATTCTTGTCTTTGTTATCCAGCTCTTTTATCTAACTGGGTCTCTGGAAAGTATGTGTTCATCATAATTTGTGATATCTTTCTTTTATGTCCTGTCAGCATGATTTAGAAAGCAATGAATCATGTAAGCCTTACCTTGACATCAGTTACACTAAAAGCTAGCTAAGACTTAAAGAGTTTGAGTTTAAACCCCAAGTCTGACTCTCAGTATAGGTTACAAAATTGGGGCCTCCAGAAACATTAACTGGAATTTGATAGTCCTTTATCACTATGTTAGCTCTAAACAGATGGGAGTTTCCATTTAGTCCAGTTAGAGAGTGCAGCTATAGATGGCAGCTGTATATATCTGTACTTGTAACGAATACGACTAACATCAGAATTAACTCCGGGCAGTCTAGAATAGACTCTCTACCTTTTGAGAAGCAAGCATGTATTTCAGTAGTAGGGTCTTTGGGTTTGGGGATTTATTCTGTTTATGTTAAGCATTAATAACAACAGAATAATTATTACAGTAGTGGTAATATAAATTACCTTCATTATTCAGCAATAAAGTCCTTCCTCAGTCACTGAGGTGCACTTAATTACAGTTCAGCTTTCACTGAATAAAGTTCTAGAGGATTATAGTAAGATAAATACTATCTGATATTATTCAGCTGAGAATTCTGAGTTGGAGCATGATAAAATTCCAGTAGCTCTATTCATCTAATGGGTGAGTCAAAGGAGATGTTGACTTATATTTTTTGACAAATTTCTCAGCATTAAAAAGCAATATAAAATAATGGAAGCCTACAGACACCTTTCCACCTTTAATAGCAGCTCAGGAAACATTCCTGTAAGCTCTCTCACTAATACTGAAATCCAAAACCCAAGTGATAATCTCAGTATTTTTAGCAATAGAAAAGAAAAACCCTACTAACTGATTCTTAGACTCTCAAGTTGGTGAGCCAGGGGTTGGGGAACTCTTCCTTAATATATTAGTATATAGTGTCTTTGGCCACAGGGCTAGTTATACAAACTTAGACCATCCGTGCTCCCTAAAGAAAACATTCATATAAATCTGTAAAGTAATGCTATCCAAGTTACCCACTGGCAGGCATCCGTGTATGCTGAGTGCCAGTGTATCATGCTTTTCCTCCTATCAGAATCTCAGCATGACCAAGTATGAGGGGATCAGGATAAGCTTCACTGAAGCCCTTCTCTGCCAGTGGGAGAAAAAAAGTCCAGTGGTACTACAACAAAAATAGAATCAAGAAAACAGTACACCTCTGCTGAAGAACTTTTTTTCCCCCAACACAAGACAGTGCAATAAATTGCTTGGGTCACAGATAAAAATGAGGGATGTCCCAATAGACAAAGCATATTTTCATCAAGAGGAACAGTTCTTACCCTGTCTATACTTGGCGTATCAGCTTCTCAAAACATTTTAAGTGTAAACAGTATTTCAGAAAGGACGAAAGTTGAAGTAACTTTCTCTTCTACGTAAGGAACAGCAACAATGAGGTATTGCATAGCAGAAAACAAATATTGCATAACAGCATAAAATTTCACATTTGCTATTTTTTATGGTCTTCTGTCACCCCAAGACATTGTGTTATCAAAAACTGTTTCATATTTTAACAGGAACAGAAATCAGCAGGTCATGAGATTTCAAAATAAGTCAGGTCTTGTTTTCATGATTTTTTTTTTAACCTTACCTTTGTAAATGTAGCACTTTTACCCTGAACAGAAACTTTAGCTGTAATCTGAAGCTGCTGGCACATAGGGATCAGTTTTTCAGTCTCCAGCAGAAGCAATGGTTTACCATCATCATGTAGCTGAAATGGGGTTCAGAAAGACAGAACTACTTAGTGTTAAAGACTCCAAGTATAAGTTAATGGAGCAGACAACACAACCAGCTTTTAAGCATTACCATTAAAGTCATAAGGTGATGCGCCTCAGGTGATAGTCATAAGGAATGACTATTTTAGAAGTCATACATTACCTGATCAGAAAAGGCATGAAAAGCTGAAGCAAGTTTTTTGCCCTCTGTAGCAAAAATCTGAATGGAGGAAAAGAAGTGTAACAAAATTAACCACAATTAAAGATTAGGCTCTTTCTTTTCTTTGTTGTTTCAATAAGTGGTATATTATAAAGTAAAAGAGTAGCAGGAAATATTTGCAATAGTTGCGTACATTTATAATTAACAAGTCAACATTTCATGGTGACCTCTGAAATACCAAGCTACGCTACAACTGCCATTCTCTCATATAAGCAAAGTTTAAAGGCTTTCATTTCACATTAAAAAAAATTGTTTTCCAGTTATTTTTTGTAATGGAGCAGTTCACAAAAGTTTTATGGGTGGAAGACACCTGCCATGTTTGTGTATTGTCCTGACAATGGTCTCCTGTTAAACATATGTGTTTATCTTAAAATGTCACCCTACATTCCCTTATTGGGCATCCTGTGTTTTGTTTGTATTGTTCAAATTCTTATGTCTTCTTCCCTTCTCGTAAGAATACTGCTGCTCGGAGTAGGATGGAATATCTATTAACACTGTAACGGACTGAGCTAAATAACAAAAGAGAGAAGCCTAATGCCTTGAAGTCCTTCTATATTTGCCATAATGGACATTCAATTTGGCATTCCCAGTCCTAACTGGAATCTGTCAAAGTTTAAAGAATGTTGTCTTAATTAAGCTATTACCTGAACACTGGAATGTGAGCTTTCAAAAAATATACACCAGAGTTATGCTGCTTAAACTACAATTACTAGTCCATTTGTGATATGCTGTACTTATGTGTAAGCAACTGAAGAGTTAAAGATTCAGTTTGTTCTTCATTCAGAGTTCCTAATTCCAGTATTTTTTAAAAATGTATTACCTCTGCTTGATGAAATAACTCCTGGGTAGTTTTCAGCAGTCCTTCTCCTCTATGGGAAACAATGAAAACAGACTATATGACATGTATAGATTGCAGATTATTTTGCCTGCTACCTACATAATTTATAGGCTCTCTCTTACGCATGCGCCCATACGCACACACATGGTCTGTAAGACCAAAAGGCAGGATGTGATCCCTAAATCCTTGTAGTGTATTTTGTACTATACCTATCTTCATGATAGATACTAGTCAAATCTAAAATGCTTCATGTAACTATTAAAATAAACTTGACATTATAAATGTTACCAACTACCTTTGCTCAAGTATTTAAAAAACAATGGTTAAAACTTTTTCATTAATATAACTATGCATGCTATAATGGCAGCCATTTCCCTTCCATTCAGTTTGAAAAGAAGTTTACACTGAAACATTCTTTGATGTGTGAACTCTGGAAAGGAATCTTATTTCATTTATTGGTTAGAAAAGAGGTTATGTGCTTCCCTTCCCCCTGTGCCAGTAACTAAACCTCAGTTCTCTTCTAACATGAAGTATTTCTGCAACAAACAAAAGGAATTGAGAATTACAAGAATAAAAAATAGGGTATGCTACAAACTTACTAGCTGTAGAATATACAAACACACATACACACACACACAACTTTTGAAAGCAGAAAATCTAAAAGTAAAGACAGTTAAGTACTAATATTCAGTTTCTCATAGTTAAGAATTAAGTTAGTAAAGTTACCTTTGATTAGTGTCAGTGTAATGCTTAAAAATGAACACACAAAGGTTACAGTGAGTTGGGGAACATAGACAAGTCATTTAACTAGGTAACGTCCAAGGCGCTTTTGCACAAAACCAAATTATGCAGTTATTGCTTAAAATGGCTAAGTATATTTGTTTTACTGCTTAAGCATTTTATACCAAAAAAAAGTAACCTAGGGCTTTTCCACTTAAGCAGGCATCCACACTACTGGACTATAAAATGCCATCACTCTTCTGGAAGATACTATGCAAATGCACAACAATAACTTATTATGGGAGCCCCATTTCAAAATACATAAACACCTTAGTGGCTAGAGCCCTACTGGGAAATTAGGCAGGAATAGTTTAGTTCTCAGCAGAATAAGGACAGAAATCTGTGTCTCTGGCATCCTGAATATTACTGGACTGCTAGGTAAGAACAGTCTTGCATCAAAAAAATCTAAATTCTTTGAACAAAAAGACTGACCTTGCATAGGCTAATTTCAGAAGATATACCTTTCAGAACAGCAGAGATCAGCAATTCTGATCTACATCTGTGCTTTAATTCCCTCAGTTTTGAAACCAATCATCTATGAACATGCTTCTTTAAAATCTTTTCCTCATCTAAAGATATTTAAACAAACAGACATTCTGCAACAAAACAATGTTTAACACTTAAAAAGCCTAGCTTATTATTAAAGGTCTTAGAAGATCACAAGAATTTATAAAGCATAAGAATAGAAATGAAAACTTCTTTTTGAAGGTATGCCAATGCTTTTACTCTTCTTGTTCCTAACAAATACTTTTACTGCATCCTCTTCTCACCGAAACATGCTGCATACAGCGCAATTACCTGGTAAATAGGTACATGGAGTAGGCCATACTTGACATGCCTTGTACATATTGCACAATCTTATTCTCCTGATCCTCCCATTTCTCTGTCTCAGAATCCACATAAGATGTGAGCAGATGCAGTTCTAATCCAAGTTTTGCAATTTTTGCCTGTTCCTGTAAACGGTAAATGTATTTATAACAAGCAAAAACATATTCTCCAGTCAAAAGAAAAATTAATTAAAAGATTGGTTACTAAAATGATGACATCTTACCTCAGTATCTAATCTGACTGGCTTTAATGCTTTCAGATATGCGTTATGCTTCTGTTTCAAACAAAAAAATAACATTTTTAAATAAAAGGAATTGGTAATAATTTTACTAACAAGTCATAAGAGATGGCTGTATCAGAAGTAGACTTTGCAGGAGAGTTTCACTGGCTCAGACTTTTCAGTAGAAGCTGAGCATCTGTTCTGATTTGGTTGTTCTGCAATGCCATATGGGAGCATTAGCTGTGCCTACAAGCACAGTAAAGTTTTAAGGAAAAGACCTCTCCTACAGTTGTCAGGTTCAGTGTCTCTTCTCCATTTCCTCATGTATTACCATCCCTTTCCCTTTTCCTCAAAATCCTCGGTAATTCTTAATACAAAATAAACAGTCTTAGCCAAGGACTACTGCACTGTTTTTTTCATCTAGGATGATGATAGTGCTAGAAAGACTAGCTAGATAGACTAGCTGAATCAACTTCCAAACTGGTCTTGGGTGAAACCTGTTGGCGTACTTCAGGAGAGCAAACTTTGGCCTCTTCAGGGACCTACTTGGAGGAATCCCGTGGGTTAGGGCCCTAGAAGGAATGGGCGTTCAAGAGAGCTGGTCAATATTCAAACATCACTTCCTCCAGGCTCAAGAGCGGTGCATCCCTATGAGTAGGAAGTCAAGCAAAGGAGGTGGGAGACCTGCATGGATGAGCAAGGAGCTCCTGGCAAAACTCAAACAGAAGAAGGAAGTATACAGAAAGTGGAAAGGGGGACAGGCCACTTGGGAGGATTATACGAACATTGTCAGAGTATGCAGAGATGCGACGAGGAAGGCCAGGGCCCATTTGGAATTAAATCTGGCAAGGGATGTCAAGGACAAGAAGAAGGGCTTCTTCGCATACATCAGGAGCAAAAGGAAGACTAGGGAAAATGCGGGCCCGCTGCTGAATGGGGTGGSTGCCCTGGTGAGAGAAGGCAGAGTTACTGAATGCCKYCTTTGCKTCAGTCTTTMCTGCTCAGGCCAGCCCTCAGGAMYCSCAGAYSCTGGAGGCAAGAGMGAAAGTCTGGAGAAAGGAAGACTTYCCCTTGGTKGAGGAGGAKKGGGTTAGAGATCATTTAAGCAAACTTGACACCCACAAATCCATGGGCCCTGATGGGATGCACCCACGAGTGCTGAGGGAGCTGGCGGATGTCATTGCTAAGCCACTCTCCATCATCTTTGAAAGGTCATGGAGAACAGGAGAAGTTCCTGAGGACTGGAAGAAAGCCAGTGTCACCCCACTCTTCAAAAAGGGCAAGAAGGAGSACCCAGGGAACTACAGGCCAGTCAGCCTCACCTGCATCCCTGGAAAGGTGATGGAGCAGCTCATCCTGGAAGCCATCTCCACGCATGTGGAGGAAAAGAAGGTGATCAGGAGTAGTCAGCATGACTTCACCAAGGGGAAATCATGCCTAACCAATCTGATAGCCTTCTATGATGGAATGACTGGCTGGGTAGATGAGGGGAGAGCAGTGGATGTTGTCTACCTTGACTTCAGCAAGGCTTTYRACACTGTCTCCCATAACATCCTCATAGACAAGCTCAGGAAGTGTGGGTTAGATGAGTGGACAGTGAGGTGGCTTGAGAACTGGCTGAATGGCAGAGCTCAGAGAGTTGTGATCAGTGGCACAGAGTCTAGTTGGAGGCCTGTAGCTAGCGGTGTCCCCCAGGGGTCAGTACTGGGTCCAGTCTTGTTCAACTTCTTCATCAATGACCCGGATGAAGGGACAGAGTGCACCCTCAGCAAGTTTGCTGACGATACAAAACTGGGAGGAGTGGCTGATACGCCAGAGGGCTGTGCTGCCATTCAGAGAGACCTGGACAGGCTGGAGAGGTGGGCAGAGAGGAACCTCATGAAGTTCAACAAAGGCAMGTGCAGGGTCCTGCACCTGGGGAGGAATAACCCCATGCACCAGGACAGGTTGGGGGTTGACCTGCTGGAAAGCAGCTCTGCGGAGAAGGACCTGGGAGTGCTGCTGGACACCAAGTTAAGCATGAGGCAGCAATGTGCCCTTGTGGCCAAGAAGGCCAGTGGTATCCTGGGCTGCATCAGGAAGAGTGTTGCCAGCAGGTCAAGGGAGGTGATTCTCCCCCTCTACTCAGCCCTGGTGAGGCCACGTCTAGAGTACTGCGTCCAGTTCTGGGCTCCCCAGTACAAGAGGGATGTGGCACTACTGCAGCAAGGCCAGCGAAGGGCTACAAAGATGATTAGGGGACTGGAGCATCTCTCTTATGAGGAAAGACTGAGAGAGCTGGGCCTGTTTAGCCTGCAGAAGAGAAGGCTGAGAGGAGATCTTATCAACGTGTACAAGTATCTGAAGGGAGGGTGTCAAGAGGATGGGACCAGACTCTTTTCAGTGGTGCCGAGCGACAGGACGCGAGGCAATGGGCACAAACTGAAACACAGACGCTTCCATCTGAACATGAGGAAAAACTTTTTCACTGTGAGGGTGACAGAGCACTGGAACAGGTTGCCCCGAGAGGTTGTGGAGTCTCCTTCTCTGGAGATATTCAAAACCCACCTGGACGCAATCCTGTGCAATATGCTCTAGGTGACCCTGCTTGAGCAGGGGGGTTGGACTAGATGATCTCCAGAGGTCCCTTCCAACCTCAGCGATTCTGTGATTCTGTGATGATGTAGGAGGTTCTTTCTGTGTCATCTTGCTGAAATAGCTGGAAATGTATACTGAGGTTTCCCTCCTTTATTTGTCATAAGTGTACAAAAACATTTGTCTGGCTGCAAGCCAAATCTTGGCTCAGATTAAGCAATGATTATTGGTTTTATTGATGCGAGTGGAATACCTAATAAGATAAGGTAGAGTTTCCCAACTACACTGCACATATCCACAGTAATATACGAGCTGTTTCAAATCAGTCTGCATGTAACAGAGAGCAGCAATTCCTGACTTTAACTTTGTGCGCTGTTGCTGTCACTATGCGAAGACAGCAGAAACTAAWGAACATGGGAGCTACAGTCCACATTTAGAAACTGCACTAGAGTGTGTGGGAATAGGAAGTACAAAGTTGGAATCATAGCTTGGAGGGGTAAGTGTGAGCCATAGGAGGAGGAAGGGTGATGAGTGCGCAGGACTGAGATCCTTGTTTGAGACTCAGAAAGAGCTGTTATTAATGCAAATGAAGGTCAGGAATCCCTTGGAAAAAATCTACTATTCATTGTGTCTGGGCAAAATTCAGCTGGGCAAGAATAAAATACAGCTATTAAAGTTCCTACTACAATCTGCTGCCTAGTGTTTAGCTTTCATGGCAGTGTCCCCCCTAATTTTTTTAAAAAATGAATCCTATGAATGTGTACCCAGATCAGACACTATTAATTCTGCCTATGTACTAGAAATGTGAGAAGCTGATCTCATATCAAAAGACTTAGCAAAAATTTTAAGATTTGATGTTCCTAAATGTAATTTAAGTTTGACTATATTATATATTGCAGATGCAATTCAAGACCTTGCTTTTAAGGTAGTGTCTTTAAAAAAAAAATAACACACAATGAAACTGGATTCCTATATAAATACAAACTTTGGGCTACAACCTATGGCAGATGCTTCAGCTGCTAGGTGAAAGGGAATTCAAGAAAACACACATTCTAGAACAAGTAAGTTTGTCTATCCAGAAATAACTAAGTATGAATACTGTTCATTCAAATCTTAAGATTTGAAGAAACTTCTGAATATTTGTTGGACTTGTAATTTTCTCCATTCTAATGTTCAGCCACACTATTTGTTTGACAGAACTGGGAGAATCACATAAGCAGTTACCAGTCTGCTTTTAAAACGTGGTTTTACATTAATACTATAAAGAAAAATCTATCTATTCATTAAGTGCACATGTGAATCATCACTACTGCACTGTTCACCACTATAACATGGTCTAGGGTGCCATTCATAACCAGGAAGCAGCACAGTCACAATTAAATAAATGTAACAAGAAGCCTTAACTAATCTGATTTACAGGAACAGTCTGGCTTCCATGCAGGGACATTTACTGCCAAACTCTCCAATAACCCTAATTCCCCCAAATCTGTGTCTTGCACAGAAAATACAGAAGACGACGACCTTCCAGGAAACAGCAAAGCAGAATTGTTTAAATCCTGGGAACAAAGTTATTAGTGGAAGTGCTTTTAAAAGGCATGTGAATCATTATTTGGAAACCTGACTTAAACATCTCTTCTTTAAATTTTGGCTGAAGTTCAGAAGCTTAGTCAAGCCACTGAGGGACAAAAAAACCTGTCAAAAGTCACTGAATCATCTGTTTTCCAGTCTCAGTATTTACTTCCATAAGAGTGAAATTCACCTACGTTCACCCCACCTAACATTATTTGTATTCTATTTAAATCTGTGAATTGTGTTTATAATGAACTGACCTTTTCTCTTTCCCTTTTCATTAAGGGTCAGAAGTATTACATTGTGTTTGAAGTCACTGAAATGCTTACATGGGAACAAGGTTATTTCACACCCAAACTCCTCAATGCTATAGATTAAGGAAAGAAAGCAAGGAAAGAAAGAAACAAGCTACAGCTTACAGTACCTTCATGAGATCATTCTTCCCCTCCGGCCTCCCAGTGAAAAGATTCAGTATGTAATGAATGAATGAAATGACTGCGATCACAATACTAACAGGATTTAGGAGGTTTCCTCACACACAGATGCTCTCAGAAAAAATGTAATATTGATTATAATCAGCTAAGGATATTAATTAGCTCACAACTTAACCTGGACATTTGGTGCAGCTTTTTTCACTGCATTAAAAACATTATGGATCAAACAGGGAAACAAGAATCCATTATTTGAAGAGCATTACAATATGCTCAAATGCGGTCATTTGTCCAAAACAGGTCAGCTCAGACAACAATGTTTAAAAAAAACCGTATCAGATTACCAGGACTTACTTTATTGTATATTGTAGCAAACACTTACTGTTCTGCTAGGGACAATGCATTTATTATTATATAATGTGAGAGTAAAGTTTGTTGTACAAAATGTCCCATTATAAAACAAGAATTAATGTTCACCTACAATCAAATAAGTGATTAAAGTGTGTTATGTGACTAGTTACTCTAGTTTTCAAAGTTTGTTGTTCATTTAAAAAACTTTAAAAGTTTGATATTTTACTGTCAGCCATCCAGTCAAGATGCATATTACCAAGATACTGCTGTGTCCTCATCAAGGTGTAATATGGGAAGAAGTCAATTAATTAACAGCAGATAGGATGCAAATACAACAGTCCCAAAAGCAACTTACCCCTGGTCTGGGCAGTGATAGGTAGACACGCTTCTCTCCTAAGAAGAACACACATATTTACACCAAAATTTGTATGCAGATTTGAATGAATGGGATCACACATCTTACTTCTTCCTTAAGTTCTGGTACTATAAAAGCAAATTACTTACCTGCAAATCTTCTTTTTGGCTGTTACAGAGGTTTTCTACACTGTCTTATGCTTCCAGAGATAGGCAAGCCAAGAACTCCTTACTGTTCCGATTTTAGCTTTCAGTAACTGCCAGTTAAGCATAGCTCCTCTTAACAGTTTCACTCACTCATAAGATCTCTAGTCCCTTGAATTCAGTCCACAACTAAGAGGCTCTGTCTCCAATGACTGAGCAGCTATCACTGCATGCACTCATTTTGTTGTAAAGTACAGCACATAGAGTGGTAACTCAGTGTAAGGCTTTTCTTGATGTCAGCTGAAAGGCATAATATGTGGAGTAGGCAAGGTCACTAGTAAGTTAGGCAGGTTTTTCTAAAAACATCAATAAACCCCTCAGGTACTGCACTATATATATCCCAGGTACACTGTATTTTATAAAGAAAAAAGCAGTTCTTTTATAGCATTTTACACACTTACTAGAATTATTTCTTATATCCCAAGAGGTCTCAGTTATTTCAATCTGAGCAAGAGACAGGGAGAAAAAAAAAATCTCCTTAGGTATTTTCTAGAAATGGATAGGAAAAGATTACTAGTAAAAGGGAAACAGTGCCTGGACTAGTAGCCAAGACTAGGAGCCTCCAGTTACCAGAAGACTTAAACACCTATAAAGACATATTTATTACAATAGGGTCAGAAGAGGAAAGTCTGTCCAAAAAAAAAAAAAAAAAAAAAAGCTAGTGAAAAAGGGACTTTACCTAAAGCAAGAAGGGGCTACTACAATGGAGCTACTACCATTTTGTAGTTTTTATAGTCTTTGTACTACCATTTTTGTAGTCTTTGTTTGCACAGAGTTGATGCATCTGGACAAACAGAAGACAAGCAACAAAACGATTGTTGTTTCCTCCTCTTGTGTCAGTTCCTAATGAAATCCCATTCTGAATCCTCAGAAGACAGTTCTTTTGTGCACTGATGATTTTTGGAAGTATGCTGTCTCCCATCATGAGCAGAATCACAGAATCACAGAATTGCTGAGGTTGGAAGGGACCTCTGGAGATCATCTAGTCCAACCCCCCTGCTCAAGCAGGGTCACCTAGAGCATATTGCACAGGATTGCATCCAGGCGGGTTTTGAATATCTCCAGAGAAGGAGACTCCACAACCTCTCGGGGCAACCTGTTCCAGTGCTCTGTCACCCTCACAGTACAGAAGTTTTTTCTCATATTCAGATGGAACTTCCCGTGTTTCAGTTTGTGCCCGTCGCCTCGCATCCTGTCGCTGGGCACCACTGAAAAGAGTCTGGCCCCATCCTCTTGACACCCTCCCTTAAGATATTTGTAGACATTAATAAGATCCCCCCTCAGTCTTCTCTTCTGCAGGCTAAACAGGCCCAGCTCTCTCAGCCTTTCCTCATAAGAGAGATGCTCCAGTCCCCTAATCATCTTTGTAGCCCTCCGCTGGACTCTCTCCAGTAGTGCCACGTCTCTCTTGTACTGGGGAGCCCAGAACTGGACACAGATACTCCAGAGCAGCTCCACGCTGACACAACTGACTTTTTTCCTGACTTTTTTTTTTTTTTTTTTTTTAAACTTTTCAGCAAGCTGGCAGGCATCTCTTGACCCCGAGAAGTATGGCAGTTTGAATTCTATCTTCCCAAATTCACCTCTTCTTTCCCCTCCCCAGTTTAGAAGTTTTAGAAGTTTTACAAGAGGGGAAGTGAGCTATCAAGCTGTCTCTCTCATTTTTTTCAGGATGCAGATACTCAGATATTAATTGCCCAAACACTCATCCAAGTTTATCAGACTTCTCAGTAAGGACTGACAGAAATTACAAGTCATTTAGAACATCCTCTATGTCAAGACATCAGCTAATCAGCCAAAGTGTAATTTAAGGAAAGCATGTAAGAAGTACCAAGAACAAAAGCTAACTCATAAGTTTAAAATGCTGTAGCATAAAAGAACTTCTTTATGCTATGTAAAAACTTGCTGTACTATATTAAAAAAAAAAAAACTAGAAGTTTCAACCCAGAAAACTTTGCAATCAGAAGAAATGGAATATAAATGTATACTTAGAGGACCATCCCATTACAAAAAATATGAGTAATCAAAATTATCCTTATTCAAGTGGAAAGAAGAGTAAACAGAAATAAGAAAAGAAAGTTTGCTTTTGCTCTTCTGGAAATTGCCATTATGTGGCTTTGCAAGATTTAATTGTTGACCACATCCAAAAAGAGGAAGGACCTGGCTATTTATTGCTTGGAACAAGTGCAAAGAAAAAAAGAGATGAGGGCTTAACTACCAGTGCTTCTGTGAGGCAAAAAGCAGAAAATAAAACGGAGTTCCCAGACTATCATGTAACGGAACCTAAAGATCCAAGAGTAAGAATTATAAACTTGTCTTCCTTTGTTGCCAAGGTAGGTGAAGTTTTAAAAAACTGACTGGACCCACAGATAACATGCATTTCAAAAGCAAAGATCAATTCAAGCCAGAGATAAGTAGTTTCTGATGAAGACAGATTATCTATATCAGTATAACTGCATAATTTTTATTTGATTCCATTGATGGAATACACATATATATTTTTTCACCTATTTAATTTTAATATTTTGGAAGTCAGATTTTGGCTAAAATAGCAAAAGACTTTTTCTGACGTATTACAATCTTCCTTTTACTTCTTCCAGTCTGCCTTCCATTTCTCTAATGTGTTTTCCCTAATGTTTTCCCTCTTTTTTAATTTTTATTATTTCATTCAGTTTATCTTCCAATCTTACTTACCACACTTCTGCTTTCTAGTAGTTCTAGACATGTCCTCCCTCCCACCCCCCATTCTCTATTTTAACTTCTTTAAATCCTGCTTTTGACCTCATTTCTTATCTCACACTAGGATGTCTTCATCCTTGCTTCACCCTTCTTTCTAGAATTCTACTTTCCCCAATTCTAAAATTATGACCTGTATCCCATCATCCACCCACTATGGTCCTCCTAAATCCTAACAGTCCTAATTCTCTCAAACCAAGTAGGCAAAACAAAGAGAGAAGCACAGAAAAGGAAGTTATCCTTGCAAGTCATTTTAACACTGAAGAGCAAGTTACAAGGGAGCCATCATGGGGATTATTCACATTCTTCTCTAACATGTTGAAATCAAAAGGACAGAAGAAAGAAAAAGACTGGCTGGCACCCAAATGATTGGATAGTGTCCTCAATGAAAGATATTTTCGTTAGCTGATTCATTTCAAAGTGCAAGAGCCTCAAAGTATCTAACTTAAAATAGTAATTCTAGGCTTTCTGTATAGTCAGTGGAGAGCAAATAGGTACCTCCCTCCACTAGCTGAACCAAATCACTAAATTTACACAAACTACCCTCTAGAAGTGCCAGTCTCTCTCCTTAGACTTCACGAGGGAGCTCAGACCAGACACTTAACTTTTCAAAGATCAATATTATGCAGAATAGACCTCCTCACTATTGGATTAAACAGTGATTTAGGATTAAGAAAAACAAGTCCAACTCTACCTCACTCAACAGGTCTGCAAGCATAAAGAGATTTTCAGAGTATGTATGAAGGTTACTTATCTGTGCAGTGCACACACACACGCACACACACACGTGCACACACACAGAACCCAAGATGAGCCCAATTCAATCTGGGCATAAAATGGTATAATCCCATTAAAACTGAATGAAATACTGACTCATTTCAAAGCTAAATTAGACTCTCTATCCATGTGTTTTGAACCTCTGTATGAAAAATGCCTAACTTGTTGATATGATAAAAACATTTGATAAAGAATTATGCAATTACTTGTAAAATCAACAGATGAGTTTAAACAAATATGAATCTACTATAATCAGAAAAATGCTTATTTTATTAGATGTGTCCAGCACATTTTAGTCACCATTCAGTTTTTGCCTCTGAACTCTCTAACCAAAGCCAAACATTAGAGCATTAGTACAAAAATACGAGTTTTTAAACCAAGGAGAAAAAATATATATAATGTCTTACTGTAATTTTATCTTCTACTACACACAATCACAATTTACTAGGAATAAAGCACTTGTTACATTTTACTCTGTAAAATAAAGAAACTTTTACCAACATCAACATTAAGTCAAGTAGCATGAGTTACAAGAAGAAGAAATAAGATTTTATAAAATATCGTGAAACTCCATTGGTTTTGGAGGTAGAGTGGCATTCACAAAACTTTTGCAATCTCTTACTAAACAAATACTTTAGTCTGATTTTTCACTTGGGTCATCTACAGTGTTTTTCTAGGAAGAAAAAAGTGTTGGAACTGGTAAGGTGACTTTTAGGGTATCTTCTGAAAGCAAAAGGGGTTTTTTGTTGGTGGTGGTTTGCATTTTTTTCAGTCACTCTGAAGTCCAACAAAGGAAAGCATGCAAACAAAGGACTAGCAGACAACACGGAGGAAAATTCTGTAGAAAACAGTTCAGTACAGGAGACCAAATTACTTCTAAGGAGATACTGATAATTAATATGAAACAATCAGATTCACAGACTGAGTGAAGTCCTTTACTAGGCTGGGCCGTGAGACAAGATTCCTTAAGCATCTTTTTGGCAGTACAAGACTTAATGCACCTAAGGCAATGTAAAGAATACAGGTTACACTTACTATCTTAACAGTGGTGGTATCAGAACACTTTATGGTGAAGGAAAGAGTGAGGAAACAAGAAACACTATAATAAAAACAGACTCATCTGTTTATGTCCAACAGGTAAGGCTGGTCTTCATTGCACCCAGGCCCACACACATGACAGACTCTAACATGCTTAGCTGCTCTTACCATCCTCTTCTCTCTGCTTCAAGCAGCAACATTACAGATGCCTTGTGCAATGGTTCTTTAAAGAAATTGGGAAATAGGATTTGTAGAAAATGCCTGTTATCTGCTATCAATATCCATAAGAGAACAAAAAGTTATTAACTACAGGATAGACTGGGAATGTGCCATAACACTTTAAAAAATATTCATTTTGAGAGCCAAGTATGTGCTTTGCTGTGGCTGCCTGGTTCTGGTCCTAATGTTTTAAATACAGATATATCTTCCAATCTTCCAATCTTAAGGTTTTCACTCTACCCTGCTAGACCACTGTATAAATACAAAAATCAAACTACTGCATAGTCAGCCCTGCAAATTTCAAATTCATTCTAACACATTAAACATAGCATTAAATTTTATATATTAAAGAAATTAAATTAAAGCAAGTTAATGCATCCTTGGCTTCCAAAACAAAAACCACTGAAAGCTAAAAGGATCAGGCTCATAAACAGGACCTCAGATCTAATGGATTGCTCTACATCTTTAAATAGCATTCCAGACTAAGGAGGAAAAACAAATAGAGTAACAATCAGGTATTTCTCAAGTGCCTCAGATTCCTTTTAAACTGTACTATATACAACAATTGTAAACCCACTCAGAGTTTCACTACATTTTCAGTTTACAAGCCTTCAGAATCAGACACACATTCATCTAGCAACCAGCAACAATAGTTTAAGATATTACTGCCCTATAGCTGTTTGTTTACTGTCCTTGCAACAAAGTTGGCAGAAAAGAACAAATGAGCACCCACCAGTTCAGCTCAACTTTCCACAGCAGTTTAAGCTAAGCTGAGTATATTCACACATTCTTCTTCCATAATGCTACTGTGGGAAAGTAACATGGAGTGAAGAAGCAACAATAATTAGCCGAGCAGTGGTAAAACCGTAAGCTACCAAAGCTGTTTACTAGGTGAAGGTTTATCTAAGTGCTGAATCTTTGCAGAAAATTGTGTGACCTTCCACATGCAAGATGAATTCTCATAAACTGCTTACACAAAAACTTGATCCAGTAGGGAAAGTTCAACTGCCAAACTAAATTCTATTCATCAAAAGAAGTCTCATGTCAATGGCAGGATGAAGAATTATATAATTGACAAAGCGTCATCTAACCTGAATACGGATGTACTTGTTCTTTATCTTAGATACAAAATACTGAAGTCTCTGTATTTAACTAAATCTTAACTTTTTAACCTGAGTGATTTTTCTTAAAAATACAAGACATTCAGTATAGTACATTCTATCTGTATGCAATTATAATTTAAAGTCTGAAACAAACACATAGCCATAAGAAGTATAACACCAGGCTACACTGAAGTCATCATTTGAAAAAAAGTAAGTTACATAAAAATAAAGAACAAAACATCTTCAATCTTTTTAAGATAAATTACCCTACTTTGAAGATACTAAAAGCAGAGTAAACACAGATTTGTTTCTTAAGATTTCAAGGTTCTCTTCTACATGTTGTACAAATACCAATAAACTTACCAACCAGAGACAATATCCCAAGATTGTGCAGAGTCGTCAGAGATTCCATCCAGGAGAAAGGACAGCAGTTCAAAAATCAAATAACTACATTCACTACATTATGAAATGATTACAATGAAAGCTGACAGTATAGACTTCATGTATATCTATTTTCCAGAAATACTGGAAATGAATTAAACATGTCACACAATTCAAGTTACACTTTGATTCACTGTCTACACAAAACTAATACATTTGTGTATGACCACCTAGATTCCATATTGCCACATGGGATGTGGGACTGTTTCCTGTTTACTTACTATCCAAAGAAAACAGTAATTCCTAAATCACAGTTAAAATGTTTAGACTACATTTTGTTTTGGAAGCTGCTTTCTTCTATGTGTACATAGCATTCTTACCTCTTCTTCCTTCAAACACATCAATGATTTCTCTTAACAACATGGACATGTCACTCAGTTGAGACTCCCAAGCCTCACAGAACACCTCAAGATTTTCTTTTGCAATCTTACTAGATGGATGTAATGCCAGTGTTTCTGCAGCAGAAACTATCTGGAGAGAGAACAAAATATTTTTTATTCAAAGAAATCCTGGTAAATAGTGTGGCATATGAATGCACAATGCCTTCACAGGCAAAACATAAAATTAAACTGTTACTATTATGTCTGTGTAGTGTATTCACAGGACATTTGCAGACTTGACAATCTTCCTTGTGCATTCTTTTAGTAATAATATGCTAAAGCCCAACACTAAAATATAACTCTTTCTAAAAACTGCTTTGTAAATTTCAACATTAGGTCTCCAAAAAATTCATACAGTGAATTCTTATTTCACTAAAGTGGCCAGAAAAAAGCTAGGCATACCTGTGGACCAGTGACCTGAAAGGTATCTTCTGCATGTATGCAAGTAATCTCGAGGGGCTCTGTTCCAGAAACATGCCTCAACAAACGGCACATCTAAACATTTTTTAAAAATTTAAAGAGAAAAGAATGGTAAAAATATGCTTTCATTACTAATGCAAAAAGGCACAAAATAAATTAATAACTTCTTTTCAGAAACTGATCCGGGATGACACAGCTGTGTGTTTCTCTCAGTAAGGGTTTACAACACACATTCCAAGCCAGGATTTAGCTCTGCTTTTCTGAAGATCACCGAGGGAGAGGAAAAAAAAATCTAATGATTTCAACAATATTTATTACTGAATAAGTCTGAAAGTAATCAGACATTTAAGGAACTTAGAAATTGTAACATAAATGACTTCACCAAGAGCGGATTACTCAGCCATTATCAACCATGTGGAAAACTTAGGTTTTCATCATCCAGAGGCTGAATTTTCTTTGAGAGAAATGACATCAAATTAATTTAGGGAAGAAATACTGTTTCCTTTCACTGTAAACAAAATACAAGTATCCATTCTTTGTGATAACATTAATAGAAAGCTTTGGGCTGAGAATAACACAGAAGTTTTCAGATCACAAGGAGAATTTAAGACAGACAAAGCAGATATGAAACTAACTACACTGTCCATCACAAGAAATACTGTAGGGCCTCACATAAAACCATAATTTTACCTCAGGGTTATGCCTGAAAAATCACTGTGTCTCACTAAAAGAGGAACATTAATTAGTCACAGAAAAAGGGAACATTAAAGCTGAAATAAAAATAAGAGTTGATTTGTCAATCCCTGAAGCTCAAGATTGTTGCTTCTGCATAGTCATGCTTTTGGGACAAATCCTTAAGCCCCATACAGTATCAGTAACTTCTAGAAATTAATGAGTACTAAATGCTATACAAGCATAGCTTCCAGTATCACCATGTTCCAGATCAAAATCACCTTTGTGTATCTCCTACTGGTGCAATTACTTCTGCTACACCTTAAGTCCATAGTATATGACAGAATCTGTGGAAGTGAAGCAGACCATGTAAACATACAGTAACATTCCAGTTATTTAAAAAATAAAAATCTGCCTCCATAGTATACAAAAAAAAAGCAACAAATCAGGATTGGGAAGTTCTATTTGAGTAGAGACTACAAATCTACCCTCTGAAAAAAAAGCTCAAGAGACCAAAATTGTACAAATACTAAACTTTCAGTAACAGTCCTAAACACTTCTAGTACAATGAAAATACAAACGCAGACTATGAAACTCAGGTCTTCCTCACTCCATCTGGCCCAGTGCTCCAACACTATCTTAGCAAGCCTTGATCTCACACTATATGCCCCTCTTCATGCAACTCTCAACCTCTGCATAACATCGTACAGCACAAATATGGCAGGTTGAGAGGCAACCCTTATTACCTTGGGAAGAAAAAAAGACAGCCTTACTATTAACATCATAACTAAGAAGAGATCTCAAAGGACTCAAAGAAATTCAGGCCCCTGAGCTCATGTTCTCTGTGCTATCGCAGAATGCAGGTTGGGAAGAAAGTGAGAAGAGCTTGTAACTGCAAGGATGTATCTCTAATGCTGCCAATTCATGCTTGTCTGAAGTGTATTACCTTCATGAACTCACAAATAAATTTCTCTGTCTGCTAGGTTAGAGAGTGAAAAGGAATATCTGGTAGTCATTCTCCCTACAGGCATTCCTAAGAGCCACTGTCTCTCAATGAGACGTGGTAACACTTGGAACTCTTATGTGTTCACGTAAGTGTGAATACTCATGTACAACACTGTGCATATATTAGTGAACATTACATGAACAGATACACACTGCTTTTCATGAAGGACAAAAGATCTTAAATGGCCCTCTGAAGACTGACAAGAAATGCAGAAATGAGATCTTCAAAATGGTCGAGTTCTTTGGATTAAGGAACTTAACTTTAGCTTCTGAGCATTCCTAAAATGTGTCTTTGGGTTTAGTTGTTGCCAGTTGCCTTCTGCTTAAAGGAAAAGATATTAGGCTATGATCTCACTTGGATTTAGAAACCTAACTTTTAATGAATATTTTGGCCCCAAAATATATATACAGATAACACCTTGAACCAAACAATGAGTTTGAGTCTATATTTAGTCTAGATCCACATGCAGAATTGCTTCTACAACAACAGTGTGCCCCATTGGATACATCCGGCTCAGACACTACCAAAACCAATATGAAATTCAGTAGTATATTATGAAAATCCTTAAAAAAAAATAAGCCACCAGACCAAGACCTTTCTAAGCAATAATTAAGACAGGTCTGGCCAGTCACTTTCTAAGTGTCTTAGAAAATGAAAGCAACTGTGTACTCACCTCAGCAAGTTGCTCTTTCTGCTCTGATAGCTTACAAGTATATTCTGCTATAGCTTCCAGATTTCCTTCTACTCCTGTGATTTTTAATGCTTTCAGAACCATATGATCTGTATGATATTTTAGCAGATCTGCTGCCAAAGATGTTGCTGCACTGTGGAGCTTGAGTAGCATTAAAAAAAGAAAAAGAAAAATGAGAGAGATAGAAGGAAAAAAAATGCATCCAATACAAAATGAAATCACCTTAATGACTGATCAATTTTCCAAGAAGCAGAAAATTTACTGTCATGAAAGCTCATATATACAGACTGCAAATTATCTGGGGCTTTAATTCTTCAATTATTATTCCAAGTACAAAGATAAAATCCACTACTCTCAAAAAAATAAATGTACAGAGAAACAAAAGAGCAACTGGGCAGAACCAGGACATGAAGCTATCATACTGCTTTCTGATGATCTTACAGCTGGAATAAACAGGTGTACAAATTTGTGGGCACCAAGTTCAGCATGAGCATGACATGACGATCACTCCATTTCTCATGAAGAGCACAGGCTAACAGAACCAGACCAAGGCCACACAGCATCTGAATTTACAGTACATTAGATATCAAGTTTCCATTAATAAATTGAACTTTAGTAGTGCAAAGAAAAACTTGAATATAACCAGCTTGTGACAGAGTTTTAGACAAGTAAAAAGCACCCTGACTGCAAGGAGACTAAAGCCAGAGCTGAGTCTGAGAGAAGTCTCAAAAACTCTCCCTACACTCCCAACAAGTAAGGAGAAGCTCTCCCTTGAAATACATCTCTAAATCCAGGCACATGTTAGGATCCATGGAAACTGTGCTATGAAGGACTCTGCTTGACAACTGCTACAAGTAACAGCTGCTGCTAGTTCTCATGACCAGTCAAAGTGGGTCAAGGACCTGTAATTAGCCTCATTTTAAAAGCAATGTTGGTAAAAACAAAGATACAGCAAGCTGTTTTAGACATAGCAAAACACTGTTATAAGTCTTGCATTATTACACTTCTTTTTCTGGACTGTACTGAATATATACAACAAATTTGGATTCTCATAAAGTTATTTTTTTAAGTTCTTACAAATGCAGTGAAGATTTTGATAATGTGACAGTGGGTGGGCCTCAACAGAGAGGACTCTGTACTAAAGAAAATGTTTTCTAGAATTACATGCATTTTTTTCCACTGGACTCTACCTATTTTCTTCCCTTTCTATGGCAGTACTTCCTGTGCAGTACAGTATAAGCAAGCCTTTACATACATATATATATATATATATATATATATATATAAAACAAATAAGAAACCTGAATTGTTGTCTCAAAACTTTCTACTTCTTTTTTAAAGCAAAAAATTAAATCTACGAAAAACTGTTATAAAACTATGTCATTAAAAATTGGCACACACCACTAATCTTGGAAATTCAGTCAGCTCTGAATATCTGCAGGACTTGCTATGTTAGAGTGGGAACYGGCAATTCTCATTTATACATAGACTATATATCATCTTGATATAAAACAGTAATTGGCTTACACTTAATTTTGTCCTGAAGTGTTAGCAGGAAGATCATCTTGTTTTTTGCCATAAAATGGAAAAAGCTACTTTTAACAAGGCGGTCTTGTGTCGTCAGCCACCCAGGATCTCAAAAACATTTTAATTAGTGCCACAGTACTTAAATTTCATCCGCAGAGAGCCTAGCTGCTGACTGATCCACTGCAGCACTAGAAGTCAGAGACAGAGTAAAAGGACAGTCCTCTTCGACCATACACAAAAACTTATGGCTAATCTGGGATGAGAGACAAATCTAATCACTATACAAGGAACAATGAAGGACATAATATTCTAAATTTGCTTACTGATTAGCATTAATCTTGTGCGTTTTAAAAAGCTCTTACTAAGCAAGCTTTCATACTCTATAGGTCACAAAAGCAAGGCATACCAAAGTTTGGATCTGCTAGTTTACAAATCCAAACTCACTCAATTTCCTCCACTATTTTGAAAACAGCTTGCTATGTTTTTAGCAATATTGCTTTTAATATGGGGCTGATCACAGGGCATAAGTAACCTGCTACTCTGTTTTTTACATGCCACCTCTGTTTGCTAATTTACAAAAGATAATTCTCTATTACTGTCCCCTGACATAGTGATTTAACTTAAGTGTGGCAAGTGTGTTGTTTTTGTTGCATTTTGTTTGACATTTTTATAAACAGAGATCTGGGGGCAGGACAGTATGGCAAGATTTACATTTACAGAGCCACAAGAAAAATACAAGATATTAACAATTTCTTCTGCATACCATATTGCAGCCCCTCTGGTTTTATGATTTATTTAATTACATAGTTGCATACTACTTTGACAGGGAATCCTTTCTTCTCATTCAGTGCAGAGGAATGATGTTACTCAAAGCATTATTCAAAACTGAAAATGGCATGATTTTGTTGTCTGCAGAACTGCTACTTCAGATACTCCAAGAAGTAGACAATAGAAAATGGAACAGATGACTGCAGAAAGAGGGTGCTCTTACAGTTAAAGCAACTGAATGTCATTCTGGAAAAGAAGATCTGCTATTGACTTCCTACCTAGTGATGACCACCGTAAAAATTATTAGTCGAAGATAACAAATTATCCATCCTCCATTTTCTGAAGGCCTAACATACAGCCTGACAACTGAAGCACAGAACACTTAACTGCAACTGAAGCAGGTTTGAAGCGCTGTTCAGATCTTCAGGACAAGTGCAGAAATGATAAACTGTAGGTTCAAATCTCTAATTTTGCCTCTATTAAATAGTATGCAGCATGATTTTTGAGCATGCAAAGCTAGTATGTGACAGATAACAAAACTAGCTGAAAAAGGGCTGTTAGTCAAGTGTTTCCAGCTACAGCAGCTCAGAGCTCAGTCTGAGCTGAGCAAATTTACCGTACTTCTCTAACATTTTTGCGCTGTTCTGTAGCCTAGTATAAGAACATCATTGTTCTCTTCATTTCTCCATCTGTTTAAAGGAACAATAACAGGAAGGAGTTGAAAAGGCATCTGAATGCTTTACAAATACTTAGGAAGCTACCAGAAATCAGTAATTCTGTATTTGGCTTGAATCTGTGGAGTACACAAGGCACAAAGGCTTCCACTAAATAAGAGGAAAAAAAGACCTTGATCAGCAAGCATGATCCTTCCCATGCACCAAATGAAGCAGCTATCTCTTATTTTTATGTGGGGATTGGTGACACGCTTGCATTTGGGAAAAGAGTGATTTACAATAAGCATATACACAACTGCCACATTAAGATGACCTGGGCATGCTTAAGTTCTTATATATTTCTTCTCTTAGCATACTCTGCAACCTAAATTTGGAGTGCTTTAAATGTCTAAGAAAAACATACACGATATTAAATGCTATAGTTATTCCACCAAAAATAACCAAACAGTCTAGGAAAAAAACTGAATATAAGGTACAACCAATATAAAACATTTTCTGCAATAGAAACAATAAAAAATAGGTTAAATGTAAAGCAACAGCATCAGTAATTTATTCATTCAAGCACACACTACAAGAAAAAATTTCAATCAGTGAATACAAGCATCCACAAGCAAAATTTAGCCATTACACTTAAAGTAATGATTATATACATGGTAGTCACTTCCAATTTATTTGATTGTTGTGGTAGCTAGGAAAGGGCCTGTGTATCCAACATTTTTGATCAGTTCTATGAAAGAACACAGAAAAGGTTCGCATACGACCTCCCTAATATAATTCTGATTAGCTACTCTCATCTATAGATACTAGTTTTGGAGGTACAGGATCCTATTTTACAACTTTATGCATGAAAAACAAGAAATTCAAGGTTTTCCTCACTTTGTGCTTGTTTAAGCTATACTTACCTCTCTTTTAAGTTCATTCATGCACTGGCACATTTTTAAAATGGCTACTTCCAAGTCTTCCATGAGATCCTTTGTCTTCTGGTTTTGCTACAAACAAAAAAGCACAAGGCAAAAACATTAGGCAAAACCCAGCAAATCCCACTTTCACATCATATGTCATTATTTCAAGTTGCTTTAAAAGATGGCCATTTATTTCTAAATGTAATGTTTTCAGTTACCCATCCTGTATATATTTTACTTTAAGAATTCTTTTATAGAGACATCTATCACTAAATAAAATCTAAGAATAATAGTGAGGTTAGATAACTGACTGTTTCTGCTCAATAGAAATTTGTTTCTGAACCTCACTGAGGTCTATTTGGGAAAAGGGTTTTCTTAAGCTTTATAGCCAGAGCGTCCAAAAATCTTTTTCTATCTAAACATCCTAAAATAGAGTATCAGTTTTAGGCTTTTTTTTAAATACAAAGGAACACTGTTCTAAAATAAAGTGATATATAAAATGTTATCCCAAATATTTTATATTGAATTACAAAAAATTTACTTAAAGCATCTTTGTAATTGTTTACAAGATTCAGATTATTGTCTAATTTAAACAAATACTGTAGCTAACAACATTTTGTTCAGTCAACTTCAAGACAGAGCTTCAACTTCTGTAAAAGCTATCTACCTATGGAACAAAAAAAAGGTGACAAGACATTTGTTGGGAAAAGAGTTAAGAAGTAGTGATTTTGCATCCTTCTCCAAAATATATCCCTAGGTGGGATCATTAATATGGCCATAGTTGCAATGACATTATCTCCTCACAGTCTAGATTAACATATATATACATACTCACACACGCATGCATTAGGAATGTGTATATGTATAGTATTACACATGCACATCCTCCATTTCATTTAAAGAAAAAATCCACCCAAACTAATATGATCATTTCCTCATGTATTCTTAATTGTCATGTCTCAAAGCTACCTGCCCTTCAAATTTAATACTTTCCTTCAGGTAACTTCTCTGGAAATACAACATCACAACCTTATTTTTAACATAAGCATAGTATTTTAAGCCCACTACAGTGCTCTTCTTTTTTATCCCTTTTTTTACTGTGCACACTTTAGGTCCATCTATGTGCAACTTTTTTTTTTTTTTTTTTTTTTTAAATAAACCCAAGAAATGGACTCTCTTACCCAACAGGACACTCTTTAGCTTACAAGAAAAAATAAAACAAGGTATCACCTTGCAATCTATATGAGCTAGAACAGATAGAGCAAGAATTTCAGAACCATTTAAAATTCAACCAATAGCATTATATTCTCTGGTATGCTCCAGCTAGTTTGCATTAGTATGCGTTAACACAGAACAATACAAACAAGAGAAGACAGGTGATGTCAGTCTATAATTCATAACTGACCAATGTTACAAAACACTTCTATTTTAAAATACGCTCTGAAATACTCTTCACTGAACACTCATAGTTAATCTGCTCGTTAACAGGAAATATATTCCTAAGTATGGTGAGTGGAAAGGGCAATAACTGGGCACTCTTAAGAGCTTTACATATCTCTCTAGTTATGTCCATCAAAAAATATTAGGCCACCAGAAAATATTCATCCTCTGAGGAAGCTGCTGAGCTCAAACTGAAAAAGCACCTCAGTGAGTTGATACTACTGTAGCTGTTCACTGAGCGTTCAGTCAAAGATGGGCTAAGTTATGCATTAATGCAAATACTTAATGTATAAGCACATAAGTGAAAATACTTAAGTGTGCACCTATCTCATACATATATAGGCTTCCTTGTACTAGGAGCTCATTTCTATCAACTCAAATGCAACACATAAATTATCTAGAGATGATCTCCTGAGCTTCTACCAGTAACAAAGCTTAAAACTAACCAAGTTAAACACAGCTTTAGGGGTTTTTTTAATAATTACAGTACTTTATGCAATGAATAATCTATTTTCTTTGTAATAACAACAGTCTGTATTATTAAAAGTGTCCTATACTAGTACATAGCTGCTGTATTTCAGAGCGTTGGTAAGATTTTGTGCTCTACATCTCTCCAGGAACAAGATTGCAATCAAGTGAGCGTCAGAAACAGAAACTGCATTTTCCATCTTTGCTTTTCCTCCTCTGTGTGCATGTATCTTCTATCGTCTTCAAGGAACAAGGTAAGACAAATGACAGATATAGGCTTAATGTGCTTCTTCTCTAAAAAGGAAAATTACTGGACAAATAAATGAATTCTCTGAGAAAAAATAACAGCTGATTTTTAGAATATTTCACATTTCAATAGGTCAACTTTTTAATCTTTTATTGAAAACTAGAAATAGAAACTGTGGTCACTACCACAGGATCAAGACAAATTAAGTCTCTGAAGTACTCATCCAAAAGACTTAACTGTTTAGGACTGCACAACAACACTTCTATTAGTCTTTTCCTTTCCACTAATAGCATGAAAATTAGCCTACCGCCTGGTGACTAAAATTTAGAAGTCAAAGTCTAAAGCAATATCACTGCAAGAGGAGTATAGAACATACTGAAGCTGCAAAAGTATAGACAATCTCAGGCTTCCTTCAAGAGGGATACACACAATTCTCTCTTCCTAGACCAAAAGAAACATTGCATTAAACATTTCTTTTCAAAGTAGAGGTGAAAAGATTTACTTTGCTAAAAAGCTCTTACAGCTTGCATCCACACTGAAACCAGCTGCTCTAGTTCCATTTTAGCCTGTTTAGACAGCTCCAAAATGTGTTCTCTGTGCTCATGACTGGTATAGGCAGAATCTGTGAAGTCTTCTGTATGTTCCAAGATAACTTCCAGCATTGTTGAAAGGTTCTCTTTTGACAGAAAATAAAGATTCTCACGAAGACCCTCCACTTTATTCTGAAAAAGAAGCATTTCAATTCCTTGTACATTTATGTGGTTATGTTGTTGTGACACAAATGCAGAAAGCACATGCATCATTTTACATGTTATTTTTCTCCTCAGAGATTTTTTTAATCACTGAATTTCAAAGCTATCAAAAAATTTGCTGGTATCCAGATTTCCAGTTTAGGGTTTGGGGGTTTTTAATCCAATAATACCATCAGCAAATTACTGGCCACTCATCAGAACAAACGGTAAATATGTTATTGTTTTTCTGCTGTCAATAAAAAGCTTCTCCATTCAGTAACAGTTTCAGAAAGTAATTGTGTATTCAGGTTTTGTTTGGTGTTTACAAGTTCTTCCACATCCATATCATCTATTTGGCATATTGTTTCTAAATATTTACCTGCAGTAAAAGGAATACTTTGAGGACTTCACAAAAACGTCCACCAAATTTGGGTGGGGGCACCAGAATCAAAATGTACCACAGACTCCACAGAAAGAAGATATGCTTGTTCATTAACTGTTCTTAATTGAATGTGAAATTTAGAAGAGACTTTATCAGGAAAAATAAAGTGAGCTAGGAGACACAATTTCAATTCAGAATACTTCCTTCAAAGTATTCTGAAATACTCAAAGTTTGAGCTTTCAAATGATTTCCTTGGATAAATATGTGTGTGTGAGATCTTAAAAATACTACCAGTTATGAACCAAGAATTCTTCAACAACAGCTATTTTAATGAAGTTCTGGTCAGTATACCAATCCATCAGTTTATCCAATATTAAAGGCATCAACTCAACAAAGCATTATAGTTCTGAATGTACACTGATCTATGATCCAGGAGGAGATGATAAATATCAGCAAGTGTACTTTGGCAACAGCAAAGAAATTATAAGAAACTTTTGTCAGATTCTGTTATATTTTGGAAGAGTTACTTAAGTTACACTGCTGAAGAGATGTAACTCCACTCACCATCTGGAGTTCAAAAAAGATTTAATTCTAGCTTTGGTGTAATTTATTAAATTATAGAAAACAATACCAATCTTACCTTGAATACTTTGATGCCGGAATATATGCTGATGGAAGCTAATTCATTTTCTCCATTTGATCTAGAGTCAGTTACAATATCTATTACCTGCTCCAAAGCTAGTCTCATCTGGTGAAACACCCCGTCTTTGTTTATATGAGCAGATTCACAGTCTGGATGCCTCAGACAAGTCTTTTAAAAAAGCAAAGGAAACATTACCAAAGAGTACATATGCAGTACAATGAAATGACTACTTCCTGCTAAAGCAAGTCTAAAGAATGTGTTTAGAATATTATAAGTTCTTTCTGTTAAACTGCTATTATATTAAGTAGCATTCCTAGCATTACTCAGAAGAAAAAGATTTTCTTCTGTCCATTCTTTTGTTCTTATATTCTTTGGTATGAAGTTTAAAGCAGTGCTGAGAAAGAACAGACAGCTATCCTGTCAGATTCCATGCCCTGTGATGCATCCAGGTTTGGCAAGAGGAATACCCTTACCCAAGAATACTCACCTTTGAAGCAGTCAAGAGCATCATGGTGCATTTCTCAAGAACGGCCCTAGATGCTGCCATTCTAGCCTTTTTCTTCTCATCCTTCAAATCCTAAACACCAAGAAAATGATTTGAATATTGTGTAGTGTCTAAAATGTTAACTGCTCCAAGGCCTGGAAAAAGGAAACTCTCTTGCAGATTGATGGGTTGTGAGAAAGCTTCTTTACCACATCTGACAACTGCTATTTTCAGCTTAACTCTAGAACTTGCTTATTTGAGAGATTTTAATTTATGCATTTGTTCTTGGCTCTATTCAATTCAGATTTCAATGAAAGATCTCAGAAATACAGAACACACTATGTAAATCCTCACTAATTTCACTATGCTTATCATATAGCATTATTCATAAAACAGGAAAGCAAGCAAAACCATACACAACTAAAAAATTCATTTGAAATGGGGGGAAGGATAGGCAAAGAAGGAGAGAACCAGCTTTACATCACACTGTAATGAAGGGAATACAAGAAAATTTCTTTATATGGGAAAAATGTAGAGTCTAAATTGGGAAGGAGGAGGAAATCCCTCAACATGTAGGAGGGTCTAACAAGTGGAAGGAGTTATAATTAAGATTTTCTGAATGCTAGGAAGATTAGCTGAGTGCTTTTTAAGTGTTAGGAAGTGGACAACTGAGTGGAAATTTCAGTGAAACGAAGTCTAGTTCTCTGCTACTGCAGTTACCCATGTCATATAATCCTTTCTATAAACTGATTAAGCCCTATCTTAAATGCAGCATTTTTTTTTTCATCCTATTGCTACTGGAAAGTCCAAGCCGTTCATCATGCAAAAGCTTAGAAAGCTTAAGTGCGTTCATTTGCAGTTTATAATCATTTCTACAAAAATAACAAGATGCATTTTTCATCAAGAATCTGTTACTCATCTTGAAATATGTAATACAGAATGGACAAAGCTGTTATCACCTGAAGAGAGAACAGCTTAAAAGTCACTCAGAAGATGACACAAAGAGTTCCACAATAACCATATCAGACTTCTGAAACTGACCATTGTCCCTGTAGAAAGTAACGCAGTACATACTGCGGCCCCATCCTTGTAACTGCAGCTTAACATAGATTTGTGTAAATACAAGGAGCTCCCTGTATTTACAGAGGTATGCCAGAACAGACCTTTCTGCAAGATCTAACTCAAAAATATTCCCAAACTGGCTAGGCCCTGAAAAAGTGTTCATACTTAAGTAAATAGATCCTGCTCACAATGGCAATTAAGCAAGTGTCAGTGAAGACGATGGGAAAGAATGAATCTACAGTTCTGTATTTCAAATTAAGTTCAAGTTTGATTAAGAACTACAGGATGGAATTAAACAACCTGATTTAGCAAAAAAAAACAACAACCCAAAAAACAGATAAATCATCACAGCATTCCATTTTGCCATTAAAAAATAAGCTTCTTTAACAAATTCAGAAAAATCTTCAAGATTTTGAGGTCATCAAGTTTTAAAAAACAGCTTGTTTCTGAAATTCTTACGTTACATTCTAGGAAATCTGACCACATTCAAGAGTTTTTGGCATACATAAAATTATACAAAGGAAAAATATCTTGAGGGATGTCTCCTCCCAACAAAACTAATAGCTCCACACAGCAACCTAAATACTGTAAAGTGATTGTATCAAGAAAGTCCCAACAGAATTTAAAAAATATTAATGAAACACTCTTTCCAAAAGAGTCAAGTGAGCAAGGAGGGGAGAGCCAAAGCCCACTTAATATTGAAAATCAAAAATAGTTGAGAAGAGTATCACTTAATAGGAATCTCCTTCTCTTTCCAAGGAACAGCTGTTACGAGTATTTCAGGGAAAAATAAAGAGTCCATCTCCAGGCAGGGATTTCTTTTAATTGTATGTAGCTTTTCCAGACCTGGTTCTCTGAGAATATTCTTAGGAGTCTCAGGACACATCAACAGAAAAAAGGTATGTGGTATGTGTTTTTACAAATATTCCCCAACATTTTTTATGAAGACTGTTGTGTCATGTCAGAAAAGGCTATTTTTATATACATCAGTTTGAACAATTTGTTTATACATAGCTTCTGAATTCTGCTGGATATTAGGAACTCTGTAAGTCTGTATCAGACCCCTAGTTCAATTATGAATGGGGAATTCAGTTATGAATTTGACTGCCAAGGGGAAGCAAACAGTGCTCACAGCAGAGATCTTAAGCCTCAGGAAACCTTTTATTTACATGGAAGCACAATAAACAGAGAGGCCTATCTCCATGATGAACTGATGACTGAACAATAAAGATGAGCAGGGTCCCTTTGTAAATGATCCAATGAGGTAGACCATTCAAAGCAACAGGAGGATATAAAAGCAAGTTCCTACTAGCTGTTTTAGGGAACAAATGAATTTTCAAATCATATAGTATAACAGAAGCAGCAAGCTTCCTCCATGAATGAAAGAGGCTTTGGAAAGAGGAGCCGCATGCAAGAAGGAACAGGCATTACCCTTATATACATACATTTTGACCTTAACTTAGAAAAACACTCCATAATAGAGAAAAAATACAAGCAGATGCTTTATTAGGATCTAAAGCCATCTTCTTTTGAGGTTTCTAAAAGAACTACTCTGCTTTCAAAGCCTTTTATCACATGCAAACGTCAAATGTTTCTGTGAAGTGACAGCAGACAGATTTTTTATCAGAGTAATAAGCCAGACAAGCTAGAGCCAAAGATAGAGACTGAAACCAAAGGCCATCTGGAGAAGCTCAAATAATATACATCCAGGCTACTGGAAGATACACAGAACAAATAACCCAGTGATGTCTCTTAGTGTGTGCTTTAACATCAAAAGACGCTTTTTGGGTGGAGCACGGAGAGAAATTTAGGTTTCAGTGATAGGACACTGGGGTTTTGTTTTGTAACAGTTAATCATCCAGGAAGAACCCAAATCTTCTAGTGAATCAGATGAAAAGCAATACTTAAAATGTTTCTCATAGCTTTTTATTAATACTTACATTTTGTCGATCACCAGTTAAATGGGCAAACTCCACCATTTCATTTCCAAACTGGCTGAATATTTGTACAAACTCCTGGAAACTACTGACTTTCTCTAGCTGTTCCATTGTTGCAAGAACCTGTAAGATGTTAAGAGAAAATACTGTAGATTACCACAAATACTAAACAGAAAACATTATTACTGAATTAGGAACTTTACTATTTGCAAACTTTACTATTTGTGATCAGTGGCACAGAGTCTAGTTGGAGGCCTGTAGCTAGCGGTGTCCCCCAGGGGTCAGTACTGGGTCCAGTCTTGTTCAACTTCTTCATCAATGACCTGGATGAAGGGACAGAGTGCACCCTCAGCAAGTTTGCTGATGATACAAAACTGGGAGGAGTGGCTGATATGCCAGAGGGCTGTGCTGCCTTTCAGAGAGACCTGGACAGGCTGGAGAGGTGGGCAGAGAGGAACCTCATGAAGTTCAACAAAGGCAAGTGCAGGGTCCTGCACCTGGGGAGGAATAACCCCGTGCACCAGGACAGGTTGGGGGTTGAGCTGCTGGAAAGCAGCTCTGCTGAGAAGGACCTGGGAGTGCTGSTGGACACCAAGTTAAGCATGAGGCAGCAATGTGCCCTTGTGGCCAAGAAGGCCAGTGGTATCCTGGGCTGCATCAGGAAGAGTGTTGCCAGCAGGTCAAGGGAGGTGATTCTCCCCCTCTACTCAGCCCTGGTGAGGCCACGTCTAGAGTACTGCGTCCAGTTCTGGGCTCCCCAGTACAAGAGGGATGTGGCACTACTGGAGCAAGGCCAGCGAAGGGCTACAAAGATGATTAGGGGACTGGAGCATCTCTCTTATGAGGAAAGACTGAGAGAGCTGCGCCTGTTCTGCCTGGCGAAGAGAAGGCTGAGAGGAGATCTTATCAACGTGTACAAGTATCTGAAGGGAGGGTGTCGAGAGGATGGGACCAGACTCTTTTCAGTGGTGCCGAGCGACAGGACGCGAGGCAACGGGCACAAACTGAAACACACTTCCATCTGAACATGAGGAAAACTTCTTTTTTCAAACACTTCTAAAGCAGGGGGGGTAAAATTTACACATTTTGTTGCAAATTAAATATTAAGAATTCAACAGCTGGAAATCAAGTATAAATAAATAAGCATACTTCATTCAAAATGACTCATTCTGACACCTCAAAAAAACATTTTCCTCACCCTTCCCATTATCAAGATTAACAGTATTACAGAATTCAGTTTCCATATTTGGGCAAAATATTACTGTCATATTAAATTTAAAAATGAAAGTACTCAAAATTAATGTACAGATGATACCAATATGCAGTAATTCTCAGTTTAAAAGTTCATTTTCAGATGCCTATTTTTCAAAACCTAATGCCACGATTGTATAGTCAGACAGCTGTTTTTATTGAGTGGCAGTTTGCATTAAAAAGATGCATTCCACAGAAGAAAACAAAGAAGTTAGAAAGGAGTTAATATATAGTTTTATACTTTCCATAACAGCAACTTATTCTAACTCTAAAAATCTTCATTATCTCTTATAAAACAAACAACTAAATGAACCCAAACTCTATCTCACACTCAAGATATATAAATGCACATGAAATTACCATTTTGTAAGAATTCAGCACAAACAACTGCCACATAGCTTATAAGTCAGTGAAGTTCTCCTGTTGAGGTCACTAGAATATAGTTTAAAGTGGGCTAAAATTAGGATTTTTCATGTTATATGTATGGTTTCTAAACCCAAAGTGATCTTTCAAACCTACTAAACAACTTAACAAGGGAAGACAGTCCAAGCAGTTTTTCATTGTGTTTAAGACTGGAGATAGATACCCCATGAAAACTGAACAAACTGTACTTAAAGGGAAAAACTTATACTCACTTTTCTCTTTCCCATGCCAAAAGAATCTTTCCCCCAACTAAAGTAGTAGTCTACATAACTGATTATGACAAGTTACTCCCTCCCTGCAACCCAGAAAAATGGCCTGAGAAGCACCCATTCTTTTGTAACAGCACCTCCTCAAACTCATAGTCAGAATCCATGTAAAGTAAATACCCCACTAAGTCTTGTGAGTACTGTGGAACTGACCTACTTCTTGCTGCAATACTAGACAGTAGTATCAATCTGGGTATCCTGCCATTATTGTATGCAGCCAGTTCCACAAATCCTGCAGAAACAAGAACTTTAAGGATTCAGGCATTGATGCATGAGCATGGTGGATGTGGAAAGGACAAGGACTTGGAAGTAAGAAGCACAGAGACGAAAGTGAGAAAATAGTAGTCAGTATGAGAGTGAAAAAAGCAGAGGACCACAAAACCAGGAAGGGGAAGGGGAAGGCAGAGAGAGGACAGGGAAGGAAAAGGTGAATGGGGGGAAGGGAGAAAAGATACAAGTTAAGGTCCAATTTTCTCTTCCTTGAATAGAAAAAAAAACCATTAGGAGTAATTATACTCAATCATCCTTGCTTTAGTCAAGTATAGTACTTCATGAGGCTTGTCTTGGTTGCAAGCAACCTGTTACAGCTATCCTTGGGCAGTTGTTTCTGCCATGACAAATCCCTTGTCGAATTAAAATTTCGGTGAAAGCACACACATTTCCACCACACCTAACAATTCTAAGACATTCCAGGCATAACTGACATTCTAAGAAATTACAGCAAGAAGAAACAGTATAGACAGCTCTAAATTGTCTAAAACTTATTCAAAAAGGTGTTAAAATATCTGGGATGTTTTCAAATTTTTTCATTTTAAACTTTTTTTCAACATCTAACATACAAATAGTAATTAAAATTTATATTTTTAAATTCACAGTTAAAATATGTATCGAAAACACTTTCACATTACTGTTTAATATCCAATTTAGAACTTAGTATTACAGAGCTGCTGCTGCACCACGAATGTAGCTTTTCAGACTGAAGTCTTAGACTGTCATCACTTCAGGACACATCCATATTTTGATCTTATCTGCACAGTACAGCAACACCCTGCTATCCATCACTTCTCTATCCATTGTTCTAGCACTCCTAACCTGATTGATGACAATAAGCAGAGTAAGATGTTTTGATTCATATGAGGAAGATGATGACAAGGAAAATGCAGCTTTTCAGAAAGAGGCAGCAAGAAAACTGGCACTCAGATTTTAATATCAGGCATTCAGTCTCAGATGAAGCAGCTGAGATGTTGTCACAGTCATCCTCTTCAAAAGCTAGCACGTGCTCCAGTTGACAATACTGATCCTGCTCCTGTCTCTCCATTCTCTATACCATATATACTACACTGTCCCTGAGTATTTAATTTATGTGCACTACTTAAGTCCCTGTCTACATCTCCCCTCTATCATTGTATTTCTTATGGCAAAAAAATGCTTTTCTATCCATCATATTCCTCTGTGGCACGCTTTTCAGGAATGTATCCTCTACAGATAGCAGACTATGCCTGTATAAGACACCATCATTTGTTTGGCTTGATCCTAGAGATGTGAATTGCCCTACCAGTACCATAAACAGAACCAGAGATTCTCAAACATGTAGAGTGTGCTTAGAAAAGAGAATGCTGTAAATCCCAAAAGACCACAAAAACTAGGGTGACTACAGCAATTACAGTTAGACATGCTTAGTTTGGAATATTACACTTTATTTTAAATAAGTCAATACTTTCAGAATTTAATTGTATTTCTATACCTATGCTTGTTATATTCACATTACTGTAGCATGCAGGACAATACTTTCACATATATTTAAAGCAATCATTAACCATGCCCTGCTGCTGAAAGGATAGATGATTCCTTATCCCTCCATGATACAAGCACTTATTCGGTCACTCTGTAGCCTAAATCTGTATTAAAACCAGCGACTTTTATGAAGGAAAATGAATTCAGATCACTGCATGGCTCTAGATGTGGGCTGAAGAAATGGTCATGAAAGGCAGGAAAAGGCAGCAAATGGTCCTATGGCAACAACTCTGGGGTCTGCTGCAAGAAAAGACCTATCTATAAGTAGCTATTGCAAATTAACACTGACACAACTGCCACCACTTTTACCAACCACTGGGAGAAAGAGAGATTACTAAGACAGCAAACTAGTGCTACTAAAGTCTAGAGCCAAACTGAAGCAGGTATAACTAGCACTGTATTTTCTGAGCCTTGGACTCAACTAAGCGCCGTTCATCTAGTGGTTGGACAACAGAGAACAGCATGCACGGAAAGCAAATTGGGACGGAGGAAGACAGAGAAATAGCATGAGGGGTTAGATGAGGAAAGAAGGGCTGTACATGGGATTAGGAGTTGAAAATTAAGGAAAAGAAACAAACCCCACAAGGCTCTCATTTTTTAAACATAAGTTTTTTCTAATTTTATTTTAGCACATCGGAGGAAAAAAAAAGAGTATCCTATAGTCAAGATTGTGTATTACATGAAGCACTAAGGTTAAGTGGGCCTTCATGCGTTATTTAAGTCAACTAAGTAGTTTCAAGATGGACATAAGCTAAATTGCACAGAACTTTAAATCTATAAATCCATCTTCACTAGTACTGACTCTTAACATCATGCTTCACAGCTTTTTGCTTTAGATTCATTCAGAATGCTCTTGACTTGTTCCTGACAGTAGAAACATCCTGTCTTTACCCAGGAGAATTTTATCAGCTATTTTACTGACATTCTTTCCACCTCACAACAAATATAAAGTTAAATAAACAGTAACATAGCCTCTTTTCCAACAGATTAAGTGAATGGTGCTAGCCTAGTCACATAAAATGTAAAAACTCACCACAAATTTTTATTTTATTCCTGCTGACTTACCACCATTTCACATATTTTGTAGGTAAACTTACATAAGACATTTACTTTAATCACTTTATTTTGCACTTTCCCTAGAAATACAATGAAAATAACAATTCATTTAGTACCCACTCTTGCATTCACTGCAGATACCAGTTAAACAAAAGAAAAAAGAAGCTACAAATACCTTGTTTCTGGAAGTTATAATCTGCTTAATAACTATTCTGTCTGCTAACACAAGCACCTTTGTCACAGAGGAGAGTAGCAACCTTGCAGCTTTTACAACGCCTGTTTTGTCCATAAAAATTGTTATGTGGCTATCAGATTCTGGATGATCCAAGCTTGCTACATCTGTAAGCTCTGCAATTGTTTCACCTGTAGGGAAACATAAATAAATAAATAAATAAAKWTTCATAGTTATAAAAAAAGAAACTAGGCCATTAAGCACACTTGACTCTTACCTTTGATGGATAAAACAACTGTTTCAAACTTATCTACAACTCCATTTTATTTTTATTTTTTGATTTTATTTCTTTTTATTGGCTGTTGGTGACACCCTCTCCAAATTTAAATTTTGACTATTCAATACTGCTCTATTCTTCCATTTCTAAGGCATACCAATTTTCTTAAAAGAGTCTAATTTCCGGGGAGGAGGCAGGAGTGAGTGAGGAAACACTCATGGGAGATATTTTTCCAATTTTAATAGCAAAAGTCAAATCAATGCCTACGCAGGCAGTACCATTATCCTGGAGGAGTGAGATGCAGCAAGGAAGGAAGAACTACAAATTCCCTTTCATTTTCCAAATTCCAGTTAGTATTCCTATAATTTGTGGGGTTTATATTGATGTTAAAACCTACAGGCATGAAGAATAAATAGCTTCCAAACAACTTAATAATTTATAGGACTGAAGCATTGTAATGAGACTACTGCACTTTATGTTCATGAGAAGACCATCAAACAGTATGCTGTCAGAGACAGAAAAGGAAAAAAGGCAAGAAGCTCTGATAAAGAACACATTTTCAGTTCACAAACATTTTTTTATCCCACTATCATTCAATACAGTAATAGTTAAAATGGGCTATTTGACCACCTATATTTTTAATGTAATTAAAGTTTCATACTCCAATGCAGCCAATGGATCCCCTTGTTTACTGAGAGAATCACAAGACCCTATCCAATTAAATCTTTTTAAGTACCCTAGATAATAGCAGAATAGGAGGAAAGGCAGTTTCCTGTTCTACAACTGCAGAAAGACTGCTGAAGGAGGCTGAACTCAGGGTAGCTCTCGTAAGACATACTTTCTGTTAGCAAGCAGGACAAGATGATCAATCACAACTAACCTGTAGATCATCCCTGAAGATAATACCTAGAACATTTGATTGAGACCAGTAGGACCTATCTACAGAACTTCAACTAAGGTAATTCACCTAAATGTATAAGCTATTCACTTCAAAAACTGATAAAGCTACGAGTCTCCAGCTATCTTACTTCATATGAAGAACTTGTGGATGCATTATTAATCAGAAAATACCATATGCAAGTACTATGGAACAAGGAAGGCCTGACAGTCCTTCAAAACACAGAGCTCCAAGATTCACAATGTTTATGTACAGATTTCTTCCCTGTGACAACTATAATCCCTGAACTCTTAAGTTGCCTGAATAGGTATACTGCGTTCTGGCAGGAAACTTTCTATACCTTATTGGGACCAATTCAGGTGATAATAGCATTTACTAATAATCAGAAAGTCTATTAGAAGTACGTGAGTGTGACAAAAAGAGGAGTATACACTTTGAGATGGATGACAAAATGAGTTCCATAGCTGAAGGGCCTGAACAGAAGCAAGAAAACTTATAAAAGTATATCTAATAGCCACACAACAATAAGGGGAGCCAGATACACTCACAGTGAAGTTGCAAGACAAGCCTTCAGTTGGGTAAGAAGACCATTTAACATTGAAACAGATGGGTCATTGCCTTCCCCACAGTCAAATTCATTTCAGAGCACTCCATTTTCTAGCTGAAACTGTTCAAAGTTGTCTGGAAATTAACCCCAACTGCTTCCTTTACCCTTCCAAAATATATATGACAAGATAAAATGCTGTAGCAACACATGAAAAGCAACTAAAATAGAGTGCTTTTGGTAACCACAGAAAGATGCACAATGTCATTAGCCCTCTTCTTATACTAAGGGATTCACCTTTTTAAAAAGCAGCATCCTGTCTTACAAAAAGTAATCAGAAAACATAGAAAGAGCTGCAACATCTGACAGTTAACAGCTCTACAGAGCTTTAGGAACTTGTGACTTCTCACAACAAAACAAAGACTCCTTTCTCTGACTGCAGATCTGCAACTACAGGACAGGAATGGTACCCTGGGAATGAGGAGGAAAAGACATGTCTGAGGGAAAAGACTGAGTTAGGGCGCATTTAAATCAGCTGAGTATGCACAACCCCATGGAACACATTAGGATGCATTTGAGGTTGCTGAGGAAGCAGTTCAGTGTCACTGTAAGGCTACTTTTTATCATGTTTGAAAGATGATTGCAATCAGGGGAGAATTACGATGATGCAAAAAGGCAATTGTCGCACCCATCTTCAAGAAGGGTATGGAGGAAAATTCAGGGAATTACAGGCCAGTCTTCCTCACATCAGTCTCTAGGAATATTAATAAAATCATCCTGGAAGCCACTTCCATAGAAAGCACAAAAAAGCAATTGGGTAGAACTGGCATGGACTTACAAGACTTACCTGAATGCCTTCTATGATGAGATGTCTCCCAATGTGAACAAGAAAGCCATGAATGTGGTGAATCTTGACTTTAGCAAGGCCTTGACATGGTCTCCCATAGCATCCCTATAACTAAGTTGTGAGGTATGAACTGGATAAGTGAACAAAAAGGTGCATGAAAAACCAACTGGATTATTGGGCTCAAAGGATTGGTACAAAGTCCAACTGGTGGTCGGTTACCAGTGGCATCCCTCAGGGACTGATACGGGGCCAGTACTGTTTAACATTGTTGTTAATAACCTGGACGTTGGGACTGCATGTACATTTAGCAAGTGTGTGGACAATACTAAACTGGGGGAGTGTCCAATATGCTGCAGGTCAGGGCTGCTAGACGGAAGGGCCTAGACAGGCTGGAAACATGGTCTGTCAGGAAGTTCATGAAGTTCAACAGTGCACAACACCATGTAACCAGCTGGGGGGGTCAACTGCCCAGAGAGAACCTTTTCAGGGAAAGGCACAAAGAACCCAGTGGCCAACCAGCTGAACAAGAGTTGGCAAAGGCAGCCAGCTGCATGCTGGCCTTCTTATTAGCAGGAGTGTAGCCAGCAGGTTGAGAGAAGGGATTCTTCCCTTTTAATTGGCACTTGTGAGACAGCATCTGGAGTACTGTGTGCCCTTTGGGGGTGCCCAGTACAAGATGGACACTAACGTAGTGCAGCATGTGACATAAAAGGAGAGGTTGAAGGAACTGGGCTTGTTTAGCCTTAAGAAGAGAAGGCTAATGGCAGAGCTTACCGCTTTCTACAGTTACCTAACAGGCAGGTATGGAGAAGACAGAGAAACAGACTGTTCTCAGAGGTGCATGGTGATAGAATAAGTAGTAATGTGCAGAAGCTGGATCACAGGAAAATTTGTCAAAATAAAAGAAAAAGCTTTTTCCACCATGAGGGTGGTCAAACACTGGGAGAGATGCACAGAGAAGTTGCAGAGCCTGCATTCTTGGAGGTACTTAGAATTCAACCAGACAAGGCCCTAAGCATCATGCTTTAACTGGACCTGCTGAACTAGATGACGTCTAGAAGTCCCTTCCAACCTAAATTACTATATTTATTCATTTTAAATTGTTGCTTTTTAGTCTTATTTATTTATTCCTTCTGTAAGGAAGGAATAAGGAAGAAAAGGCAAAAATACAAGAGAGCTGTTTATTGCCTCCATTTTACTTCATGTCTTTCCTTTAGGGCCATACATTCAACAGGCAAAAGCACTGAAAATGTTATGGCACTAACTCATTCTTGACAGGTGTTTTCTCATTTCAATTAACCAGTTTTTCCTTTATTTTGAAAAAAAAAAAAATCACAGATGAGGATCTAGATAAGTGCTTCTTTGAGATACGTTCCACTACTATACTGCCTTTGTAAACACTGAAACAGTGCAGGAATAGTGTTAGGAAAAATCTGCTACAAGACCCTCTGGAGTGTTTGTTTTAGAATTCTATTTTATTTCAGTCAATCAAATAACAAAGTTTATTATGAGGAAGTCACCATAACAAGTCTAAAACACTTCAGTTAACAGATTATAGCCTTCATGAGTCAGATACAACATTCTTCTTCCTTCAAAGCCTCTGCAGGATATGCAATGAATTTAAAGACTCCATACATCTGTCTGCAGTTAAGACACTTCACATTCTAAATCCTTTAGTATTGAAACATATCTTCTATATCTAGCAGTTATTTTTCTTCCTCTTCATGTCTCCCTTTATTTTTCAGGCAGTATCTAATTTATTGGCTAAAATAGAGTATAAATAGCTCCAAAACATCCTCTGCAGTGAAGTACAACAGAACTATCTCGCTCCAAGAATGTCCTTAATCTATATGTTCCTAAACAGCAAGAGCTTTCCACTGCCCATGCTATTAGAACATGGAACGTCAACACTTCCAAAAAACAAAAACAAAACAAAACAAAAAAAACAAAACAAAAAAATACAAGAGAGAAAGTGGTCAGATTTAGCTACTTACACATTTGTGAATATTTTATTACAATAAAAACAAAACTTCTCTAACCCAGAATTACAGAGTTAAGCTTTACACATGAAATCACATAAGCTTCACTTTATTGTTACTGCTCAACACTGCTTTACTGTATATATAATTTTTACAACATAGAACATTTTAAGTGACAGGAAACTGGTTTCAGAATAGTTCTCCATTTTTTGCTTACTTAATATGACTCTGCAACTGGAAACAAAGAAAAAACAAATGCCTAGCACAATCTCAGTCAACAAGAAGCAGTTACCACTTATACAAAGTTTATCTTAGAGAGGCTTCTTCTTCATCTACTTCTCCATTTTATCTCTGCTCTGCAAGGGTAAAATAAAAGTTTTCAGGTCCATACTCTCCTCACAGAATTCAAATAGCTGAGGCAAACTACAGCTCCCCACAAATCCTTTCCCTTCCCCATGAGAAGGCCTGGTGCCTGAAGTAGTAAGTCATGGTTGGTGCAAGTTCCTAGAGTGTTGTGGGAACTCTACCCACCCCCCCAAAAAACAAAAAGAAAACAAAACTACACCCCCCCCCCCAAAAAAAAGAACATGCAAAAAAAAACCACCAAAAAAACAGGCAGTAAACATGTTCGGTATACTGAGTATCCTATGCAAGTCTTCAGTTAGATCTGAAATAGCTCAGAAAGAATAACTGACCCATGACAAGGTAAATTTGAGGCTTGACTGAAAACTAAACAGTCTATATCCTCACTCTTCTAGACTGAGGCACATCACTGGATAACAAGAAATAGATCTTGTGACATAAAGAGAGTATAACCATTTGGTAAAAGAAAACAGTGCAGTCAGACTAGTTTTGATTCTGAGCTTCTCCTGGGTAAACAGATTGGGAAACAGCACTTGGCCACACCAAACCGAACTGGCAAGACAAGAAATGGAGGTTCAGACTGCTTTGGTCTTCTAACAGCTGAGATTATCAATGTAGACTTTGGTTATTCAGGCTTGTCAGCATTTTACTTGGAATCTCAAGATAGACTTTCTGCCTACAGCGGCTTCAGTAGAGACAAATCTGTCACACACCTGTAGTTACTTCTACCTACTAAAGGAGAAAAAACTTCAAGCGGAACTCCCCATTATCTGAATGTATTTGGGGGGGGGGAAAAAAAAAAAAAAAAAGGAATGTTCTTCCAGATGTGACCTTGAAGACTGCACTGCAAACCTAAGAATATGCATTTGCTRACAGTCACTAAAGTATCGTGCAAGGAAGAGTACTTAACATCTAGGAAAGTAGTTTCTAAGATGACACTGACATTCTTTTACAGTACCAGAGATTGTAACCTACTATTTCTTTAGAAAAGGGCTTTCAGGGCATTGTCTGCATTTCAAATTCAATCCACACAATCAGAGAGTTTGTAATAAAGTCGATCCAGCAAAAAGGCAAATACTGTAAGATTTTCATTTTTACCAGAGTGAGTCAACTTACTGAGTCCTGATAAAATATGGGTTGACACTGACCTTCATTCAGATTTAGAATGCAGTGACCTTAACAGTCTAACACCAAAGTTACTTTAAAAACTCCACTTTAAATTAACAGTAAGCTCTAAACCTGTATTCTCAAAATTCTGTTCTTTCTTTGTAGTGGCATCATAAAATAAACAGCAGTCAGGTAATTCCTTTTTGGCAAGAGATCACATAAAAGCTACCACACAATTCTATTCCTTCCTCATAAAATGACAGATATATAAGTAAGTGACAAGATCAGGTAACAAATCAGGCCTCAAATGAGCCAGCACAAGAGAGTCAAACAATTAAACAACCAGTTAAATTTCTTACCTTATTCCTGACACTAAACATACTGAGAAGCAGAAGTGGCACAAACACAAGAGGTTACAAGTGTCTTCAGTAATGACATACCTGCTCTCTTTGCCTCAATGCAAGCAACACTCATTTCCTCTTTCAATTCATGATTTTCGTTAGCTATGGCTTCACCTATGGTAACAAATCTTGCAACCGCCAGGTTAACTGCTTGGCCCACTCGCTGAATTGCTTGTAGAGTCTTGTCTGAACGCTTTGGTTTATCCTTATGATTAATAAGGGTAGTTATCTGTAAACAAGTAAGAGTTAGTTATTAGAATTATAAGCAACAAGATATTGCAGTTTTAATATTAAAGACAAGATGAGAATTGAACACAGTAATAGATTTTTAGCACGTTTTACTAATAAAATTTAGTGTTGAGTCATGAAGCATCATTTAAGTTCTTCCACAGGAAAGACAAAAAAAAAAGGAGTATAATTAAGGTTGCTCATTTGTTGTGATGTCAGCTCATTTCACTTCTTAAAAGAATTGAGGGATTTTTTTCCTTCCCAGTTGCAATATTAAAATAAACTGCCCTAGATCTCTCAACAGGCTTTCACATTAAGATGGACCCAGTAAAAGTTGCAGTCTACTAGATGGCATATCAACACCATTTTAGGTTTGCCAACATTAGAAAACTTGCAAAGTTTTTGTGCTGCCAGGTAACTACACACACTCATCATCTAGGACTCAGGAGGCCTAGCCCTTATTACTGAAAGAAGCCTTTGTAAAAATGTTTTATCCAACTGAATAAGACAGACTAAGAAGGAATGAGGAATAACACAGTCTTTAAAAAAGAAGAACCATTCACTTTTTAGAAACCATCCTAAATTTTCTATTCTGTCCACTCCACCACTAAAATATTCACTGTACTCATAATTTAAGCTTCCTGAATTACTTGCAAGTTTTCTGGAATTTAAAAGAGGTTGTTGTTTTGATGCAAGTTAGTAAAACAGTTTGTGAGGGCATTCTTATTCTAAATTTTGCATTCTGTATAAGCCTTTCTGCCCTGTAGTACGCTGTGCTACTTCTTGGATCACACTGACCAGAGATCACCATCTGGTTCATACAGCCTAAAAGAGACGATTTGACCAGAACACCAAATACGAAGAAATGAACAAAAAGAGAACCCTTTCCACCCAAAGAGAAAGACAGGTTTGCAGAAGTAGCTTTTCAACTCAGGCAAACAAAAAACATGAGAACAGTGTGCAGGATTTCAGTCAGTCAGAATTAACTAACTACAAATTGTATTACAAACAATATAGGAGCCTGACACTTTTGGTACAACACCAGTTTTCTGAGATGCAGGACATAAGTCCAACACTGTAGTTTCAAATATCCTAAACCAGCAAATAAGCCATCACTGTTGCCAGAACAGGCAGTCGTGCCTGTCCTTCTCCCCCTCTCTCATATTTGCAATGAATTTATCTGATGTGGGTTAAAACCGAATTGTGGAGGAGGTGGTGGTTGTTAGTGTAGCTTTACCCCTAATCAATTTCCCAGTCCAGTTCACTGCATAGCTATATGAATAGCTTTGGTGGCAAAAGGGAAAGAGTACAGACTGCAGAGAGGAAGATGGGCAGAAGTGCTCCTTTCAAGCAACAGTGCAGTCTAAAACACTTGCAGAACTGCATTGTAAGGCTACTCATCAGTACTACATCCCTAGGGGCTCAAATGTCTCCACAGAAGGAATCTCAGAATTACATGTATCACTTTGCTGACATGTTTAAACACCTCAGCTATGTTAGTTTAATCACAGTTGACTTATCCCACGCCATTCACTCCTGCATTCTCCTACCAGTCTAGCCTATGGTATAGCAGGAGTATAAAAGCTGCATCTGTAACTTTCACAACAGAAACAAGGAAATAGAAGGAATCAGTGTAAGAACTGTTCTACTTTATCATTTGATCAATGCCCAAGGCTTTCATCTGCCATATCACTTAATGAGTTGTATTTCTTGGCAAAGTTTGCAGAATGCTTTACAAGTCATGGGGCTGGCTTGGTCAAACTAGCAGTGTTAACCCCTTTGCAGTGGAAAGTGTCAATAGTTTGTAGGGCACTTTGCACTAAAAAACAAACAAAACCCCACAGCACTTTTGAAAAAGTAGAGGCCAGAAAAAGCAAAGGGCTTCCCAGATAAAGAGTGTTCCCCTTTCCAAGGATTGCAAAGGAGACAGAAGAACATTTTGTCCTAGTACAACACATCACTGTAGAAATGCATCTTCTGCCCACTGCCTTCTTAGATATGCCCTCCTATCTCTAATTTGTACCCAAGCAATAAGCTCTAAAGGAAGGCTACTTTCTGTGGTTTATACAACAGATCCGTCCCTGTAAGTTCCCAGTTCACCAACCTTCCTCCCCAAAGCCTATGAACTCCTGATGCCCATCCACTGAAAATACCGGTTTAGGATGAAAACAGGGTCCTACTAAAAAGTAAACTAAGCAAACATCTCAACACCTTCAGGTTCACTCTACAGTAGGAATAACATTCCCCAACTTAATTAAAAACAAACAAACAAAAAAAAAAGGCAAGCAAAAAACAAAACCCCACATTATCATCACTTCAGTGGAAATTCAAATTAATAATATCAAATTGATACTTGGTTCAAAACAGCTGTAATATGCAGTTCTCTCAAATTCTTGCACTATAGGGCCTTCAGGTATAACAAGCTACCAAATACCTCACAACAGCTTATCTAACAATCCCAGCTAGCTAGTTCCTGAATGGGAAGGGCAGTAAGTGTACAGAGGGCAATAGCCCAAATTGCTCTATGCTGAAGGAAACCAATTTGAATAAGGGTCACAACAAAGCTATGTTTCCTCAACTGATTTTTAAGCAGACAGCTTAATCCAATGCTATACAAAGAAAGGAGTAATTTTACACTCTTTCAGTTACTGGCTTTTCAAAAGTATATAGAATAACATGGCCTCAGACAACTAAAATATAAACCGGATGCACATCCTGGCTGCAAGTTTGCCTCATGCATCATTTTATATTAATAAAATATAACATGTTTGTATAACATGTTTAATAAAACATGAACATGTTTGAACATGTTCAGCATAACACAAAAAATACATATGAAACTAACAATGTAGAATGAAAGAAATCCATCCATAATGACCCACCACATATCATTAAGTGCATTTTAATTCCAAATGTTACTGTAGAGGCATGTAAATGATAAAACTACTAAGATGTCACAATTTAAATTACTTTATTGAGGTGTAAACATTTTCAGAAATACTTTTAAGAGAGATATGGGTGAAGTTTAAAATTCTACCTCTTCTTCAGCATTCTCTTCATAGGGATGAGCAGTTCTGCATGATTTCAGGAAAAGACACCCCCCTCATTCCCCACCTCATTAGATGGGGCAAAAAGCAGCAGCTGTCTTGGCAGGTACCACCAACAGCACCAGCCACTTAAGAAGCTTGTATTTGCAGATTAATCTGAGCTTGGAAACCTATGATCTACACACAGCAGCTAAGGATTTGCAACTACCTTCCGGAATAGTGAACTCTTAGCTGTGCAATATCCTTTCTTCTGGTTCTAGCTAAATTGGAGCCACTACAGTAACTATTTTAACACTGGAATGGAAGGAACTTTGTTGAGGTACATCGTTCTTCCAGGGGAGGAGAGGGAGGGAGGGGGGAGAGAACTGTCTCCCCAACCAACAATCTTCCTCCAAAGACACCCTAAGAGCCTATCAGAAACCAAATTAGTGAAACCCTTTGGTGTTTAAGGCTATTTCAGATTACAAAGAATTGCTTTTTCCTCCACACTACTGTGACCAGCAGCTACCATCCAGTTACCATCACATCAGAATTATTACAGCTGTGTTTCTTCCAGATTTCCTAGAAGTAGAGACCCTAAAGACTCCAAGAACATCATCTAAGCTCTACTTCAAACTTAACACTCCTGAATATTTAATTTGTGGTCTTCATATAGCATATCACTTAGTCACTAGCATTTGTGGTGTTTGGGCAGGCGTTAACAAGCAAAAAGATTATCTGAAACTCTTTTTGTGCAAAAAAAAAAAATTGTATGTTGTTTCCTTTAGCATTTACTGGTCAAGTGCTAGAAAGGAAGCAGTCTTTTTGATGGCACTTATATTTTGTTAAATAGGGCTCTTATGCTATTCCCAYGGAACGCTTATCTGAGATTCTAGATACTTGGTTTAAGGAGTATGCTGTCTCTCAATAAATTGTCAGCTACATCTGTTGTCATTTGTTATGAGCAGCCTTAAAAAATGATCTTTTCCCATATCCTTTACTGAAACTAAGATATAGCCTTAAGCAAAGTACAAGATGCACCTTATATTTACAGAAACAAGTTCAATTGCAGCAGTTCTCAAACAACTGTTTTCAAAGCCTTTTGAAGGCCTTAAGATACTGATATTTAAGTTGTTGTACACTTCATTCACAGGAAGCATCACGACAGCATGCTTAGCTAAAAATATTCTAATGTCTATTTATTATCAGTGCAATCAAGTCTTGCATGACAGAATTAAGCGATCCTTCCATGACTTAGTTTCAGGGAGTATTTATAGACTACTATATACAAGATCAAAGGAAACCTAGCTATCTCACAGCCACTCCCACAAAAACAGAAGTTACGCTGGAAGGCACTCTACAAACACCTCCCTGGGCAACTGTCCATGCTGTACATAGGATGATTTAGACTTGCATGAACTACATTTGTTACTGCCTCAACCTAATCATTTTTCTCTTCTTGCTACAGCAAATATTCAAAGATATTTTCTCTGTACAACGAGGACTAGTTATAGTCCTGTAGTATTTGCTCCTCTTCTGTTTTGTGTATTTTCTCCCTTCTATCCTATAAAAAGGAATTTCAAAAAGGAATTTTCTACCATTATGAAAATAAGGGAATGACAACAACGGAAAGCCTTTGCCAAGAAAATGCAGTAGCACTGCATATGAGACAAGAAGCTACAAAACCTACAACAGTAGCCTGCTGCAAAGCAAATTTTGCCACATTTGATATCATATGTAGCACATTTGGTCAAAACAAGCAGCCTTCCCTAAACCACTCATGCTTTTAGTAATTAATATTGAGTTGGAGGGTAACTACTTCTAATATTGCACTTTAATTACTGTATCTCAATAGGTCTTAGGTTTTCATAGCCTCATTTAGTCAGACAGCAGCACACACTATCCTGACACCTACATCTGCTATGGAATACAAGCATACATGTGAGAGAGCACAGAAGCGGCAGCTAGCATTTGACATCCAGTCCATAAGGACAACAAGCAGAATTGTCACATAGACGTCTCATCACAACTCTGATTATGTATGTGCATCAACAAGTACACTGAACATCAGAAAATATGTATTTATCCTAAAATGTATCCAAAAATAAAGAGATATTTAATGTACTTTTCATTGTGAACAAGCCTCTAACTACTGTCTTTAAGTCTTGCTGAAGTGCAAGACTGCATAACTTAAAAAGCAAACATGAGTTAACAGACCCAATAATCTGTTTTAGGTATGTACAAGCCAACAAAAGAACATTTTCCTCCTCTCCCACTGCCCTCCAGTTCAGCATATTCTTACCTAAACAGGTAGATTTCATAAAGCTATTACCTTTCTTCATTCTGCACCTAGAGAACCTGTGCTTGAACAAGTTTAAGAAAACAAACCAACTTAGAGGGAAGTTTGTTGTTTAAAACGTACTCTTTCAGATGTGGTTGAAACAGATGCAGACATGTTTTCAGCAGAGAGACACAAGTCTCAGAAATAACTTAATTTACTAACATGATCATTGTGGCTTTCCTGCCTAACTTGCTTTTGTTTTGATACCTAAAATTTACTGCTTGTGCAAACAATGCCTGTGGATGCTTACATCATTCATAGCCAGCTCTGAGTTTCTCTTATTCAATAAGAGTGTCTTTTGTGAAACTAAGAATTCAGATATTGTAATAAAGGATGTAATAGGAACAAAGTACTGATATCGCCTGCAATTAAGAACTCTTTCAGTTCAATTTGGGACTGGCTCCTAATGATGTGGAATACAGTTGCTTGTTGGCTCCATCAACAGGCAGTTTCACTGGCATGAATATCAGCTACTCAAACTGTCTTGCACTGAATGTTGCAGACAGGAAGGTTCCGAGTCTTCTTTTAGAGAAGGCTTCCTTAGCAGCATTTTCACATACTACTTCAGAATAACACCTCATATCTCTTCCTGAAAAGCACTTACTTACCTAGGAATTAACAGAGAAGTGAGATGTGCTCTGGAAAAGGCTACACAAATGAAACTATTATCCACCTAGAGGAGTTTAAAAGAAACCAAAATGCATATAATCCAGGAACTGCTCTCTTATTCACTTCTGTTCAAGATCCTGTGCATTCTTTTGATTGCTTCCTTGACATGATCAAGATCAACAAAAACTCATTCAGTTGTAAGAATTAAGAATATTTATATGTATCCCTGAGTTGCAATGTGGAATCTTTGATAATGAAAAGGAATATTCCATACACTGGTCTATCTTCTGCATTTCAAGCACTTGCAACTTTGGACAGTATTAGCTTTCTAAAGAATTTTGACACTTGTGAATAAAAAACACAGGGTTTACTATATTAAGCTACCAGATCCCATTTTTAGCTTTACTCTTACTTGAAAATAAATAATTTGTGTGTGTTTAGCACACTAGTTGGTTACACTCATTCCGCTTAATCAAAAAGTCAATACAAAATGTTGCTCAAAGACAAAAGTGACTGCAAAATTTTTATTTTTACCATATACCTGTGAAAAGACCTCAGCATTTGTTCATATACAATTTCTGTAACTTTGTGTTTAGAGTTACCTTACCATTTGATAATTCATTTTATGTTTAAAATAAGAAATCATCCCACTTGCTATTTGTAATAGAGTAGATTAAGAGTTATGAGTCGGGACCAGATTCTATCATTACTACTTAGTAATCCCACTAGTTTTGAACAAGGCTATTAACCAAGTAAAATACAACTTGAAGAGTAACAAAGATTGTATAAGGCTCTATCCAGTAAGGGTTATGCTTTATCCATGAATTCATGAAAGTAAAATAAATCCATGCAGAAAGTAACAGGATCATATTACCATGCAGCAGCTTTAAAAAACTATAATCAGAGTTGTTTGCAATTATTAATTCATAATTCATCCTTTGGGGATTTTAGCACCTAATCTGTCTAAAACCATCTGTTAACAATGCTGAATAGTAAGAAAGCTAGTCTACTTCTTTTCGTGTAGGATCACTGTGAGGCAGTTGAGATTTAATACTCACAGAAAGTGGTTACTGCCCAAGAACCACAAAAATTTGTTTCATCTATACAAAAGCCATTAAATCAGATCACATAAAAAATATTTTGAAACATAAGATTCCATTAAAAAAGACCAACGGATTTTCACCTAAGTCAATATGAAGTACTTTACTTCAGCTGACATGTTACTTTAACTCATTTATCGTATCAGAATAAGGTATTGTGCATCATACACAAAAGGTAAGCTTAACCTAAAGTCCTTTTCACCATCCAAGGGGCAAAAGAAAAAAACTAAGACTATAGCTGTTTCATGGCAATACTATTACTCTTGTGAGAAAATGTTCAAATATCTTTTTTTCCTCATAAAGTAGAATATCATTAATGATATCCTAATATTAGGAAATTATTTCATTTATATGATTAAAACATTCTAACTAAAGTACTCCCATGCTCTCCAACATACCTTAAAAAACACAACTGTAAATAGCATTATCTGCTGCCCCTTCAGTACTTCATAACAACCTAGCTTCAAAGATTAAACAGCTGCTAATTAAAAACTAGCATCAGTAAGAAGAAAGCTACAACTACACCAGCCCAGAGATGCAGTAGAGAATGTACAGCAACTGACAGAATCACATCATCCGCATTTGTCAGATGACAAACTCAGATGGTTAACATTCCTACATAAATCAAAGAAAAAGAAGCAGGCACCTAATGGGACAGAGTACCCAGCGCAGGCTCCTCCTCTAAATAACAGTTGAACTTCTGCAAGCCTAGTTTTCCAGCAGAAGTACATTTGTATGCAGCAAGAGTTTCATAACACAGAACACAAGCTTATAACTTAATCCACAATACCTATGGAATCAGAGGGGGAAGGAGAGTCAACAAGTTAGTGACTAATTGAGAGTAATGAGGTGTAACTCTGTACAAAGGCAGCAGACCATATGCTTGCAGATGTAGCTGTGGAATTAACTTGTGTGACTCTGCATCCATGGCACAGTTTATCTGCAGTACAGGATGTATACTAAAGAGTTTAACAGGAGGTTTGCTTCACTCAGTACAAGTTGCAACGCAAGTCTCTGTGCGGCAATTCATACGTTTATGACTTAACAGCAATGTTGGGTCTCAAGTCCAAAGTGGCCAACAAACTAATCTACACAGAAGAAAATACTGGAAAAGGAGAAAAGCAGCTTCTCAAAGAGTTGGTTTGTGAGTTACCAGAATTTTTAAAGACACTGAAGGATAAAGACTGGCACTCATGAAGTATTTTAGAAGAGAAGTGCTCATTACATTTTTCTCAGGTGCACAGCAGAAAGCAAGGAGTTTAAGGCAAACATAGATTATCCTACTTTTTTCAAGAAGGAATTTTCCCATCCTCCAAGAAGAGTTGAAGGAGCTGAGTCCCAGCCTTGGCCCCATACAGGAACAAGAGTAGCCAACAACTTAAGAAACTTTGGAGGTGGGGAAGGGAAAGACCTAGAGGTACCAAAAAATGGGAAACAAAGCAGGCAAGGGACTTGCTAGAACAGATCTCTCAGTTTGTCTACTGGACAGGAAATGCAAGTAAATTGAAAGGGATAAGAGCTTGGACTGAATACTGAAGTTCAGGAAGGGAATAAGACTGCACATATTCATTAGTTTTAAAAATGCCAGCCAGAGAAAGATAAGAGCACATATTAGAGACGCTTCTATTCAGTCTGTAAAGAAACAAAAAAGAATGTATTTGATCTGCAAAAAGTTCAAAGTAGATGAGCCTGCAGTCAACACACTACTATGACTACAGACATTCAAGCATCAGAATGTATGTAAGACTGACGCATGATGTGGAAGAAGGGTGGATGAAATCAAATAGGGAAACAATTTTTTTCCCCGGTTATTTTAGGATTCCAAGAATAAAAAGCTGTCAATATCAGGTTAGAAGTCTAACTGTACTCTTTTAAAGATACAACTCTGCATTCTAAAGTTTTTAGCAAAAAATGCCATTAAGACAAATCCATGACTGATTAACATCCAAGATTACTAGCTTTGCAACTACCAAGTTTAGAAGAAATGAGCACTTATAATAAAGTCACATTTATGTCACTCCTATCATATACAAACCTCTCACATAGGTTTGGAATTTTTTGGTCAGTGTTGGAGCAATACATGCATACATCCCCCAAAAATAAGTCTTATGAAGCCCCTTTCCTAAATCCAGAAAAAAAATATCCTTCAGTAAGGAGACATAGTAAGGTTCACATTGACAGGTATAYTGAAGAACTGAATGTAAGTTACTATTCTGAGTTCTGCTCCTCTAAGGTACAACACAAGCAGCCTAGTAGTTTCCAGGCATCTGAGAACATCTAGGGCAAATGAGACCATAGAACAGCTTTCCCAAACACAGTGTTAGCCTACAGACAAAATTCAAAAACCAATATCATGGAAAGTGGCAGACTGAACTCTATGCCTACAATTTTACACATCTCTGTTAAGACTCTCTCTGCAACAGAATAAGTCTGTTCAATTCCACAGAGAATAATATCAGTTCTACTAACCAAAAGTAACCTATTAGGTCTTACAGTTCACTTCATTTCTTCAGGACTATATGCCTGACATTATACTCAGTTACCTCCCTAACATAGCTTTGCCCCATCCTTTTGGCAGAAAATAGGACAGAGCAGGGTAGCTATTCATGTTCATGCTGAATTACAGAAGAAAGTGAAAGAACCCTATAGCTGAATCTATCTTTGTGATGGACTCAGAATTTGCATGGAATCTATTGACTATAGAAGAGGCCATAAAACAATTAGATAAAATGAAAAAGGAACAACTTGCCAACATTATGTCACATGCTGCACTACGTTAATGTCCATCTTGTACTGGGCACCCCCAAAGGGCACACAGTACTCCAGATGCTGTCTCACAAGTGCCAATTAAAAGGGAAGAATCCCTTCTCTCAACCTGCTGGCTACACTCCTGCTAATAAGAAGGCCAGCATGCAGCTGGCTGCCTTTGCCAACTCTTGTTCAGCTGGTTGGCCACTGGGTTCTTTGTGCCTTTCCCTGAAAAGGTTCTCTCTGGGCAGTTGACCCCCCCAGCTGGTTACATGGTGTTGTGCACTGTTGAACTTCATGAACTTCCTGACAGACCATGTTTCCAGCCTGTCTAGGCCCTTCCGTCTAGCAGCCCTGACCTGCAGCATATTGGACACTCCCCCAGTTTAGTATTGTCCACACACTTGCTAAATGTACATGCAGTCCCAACGTCCAGGTTATTAACAACAATGTTAAACAGTACTGGCCCCGTATCAGTCCCTGAGGGATGCCACTGGTAACTGACCACCAGCTGGACTTTGTACCACTCGCTGGTCACTGTCCTTTGAGCCCAATAATCCAGCTGGTTTTTCTACCTACTTTATCATCCCCTTAACCAGTATGTATCTCACCAAACTGATTGTAAGCATACTATGGCTGTAAAGACACTACTAACATCAGACCAACACTCAACAGCTGTCAAAAAACAAACATTAGGATTTATTAGAAAAGAAATAGATAACACCACCGTTAACTTATTCAGATCTTAGTCTTAGGAACCAAATTTCAGAAACACTGATATCAGGGGCTTTTTGTAGTTAAGTTTTTGCTTTAAATACATTGGTCAAACCAATTCCAAAACCTCTGACAGAATCTCTCATAACAAGAAAGTTTGCCTACATGTTACTCAACATGCTTTGCTCACATTCATTTTCCAAAGCGCCTATGACAAAATGGACATTCTGAAAGTCGAGAAGCTAGATGTAATCCCAAGTTCTATACACAGGAGGTTGGAGGACAGGTTACTATCAACTGTGAAAACTGTCTTTGTTTTCCAAGGAACATATATAGACAAATATCAGTTCAGAGTTCCATCTCAGTGGATTTCTTCCATGTGCTGTATTGTGAAGTTTTACAAATACTTCTTCTGAAATTTCTCATAATGGTTCCTYAAAACAGCTCCTTCCAGACCAACTCCTACAGCTGTGAAGATACCTGATCACTGCTAGACTAGCAAACAGATATGTAATGGCAGCTGAGGATGTCCCTGGTGGAGCCACATCCTGGAAAGTGATTTTTTCCCCTTGGCCTTTCCTCAACTATTTCAACAATTTGCTATTAAAGGAGTAAGCACTAACTGCTTTGCCCACCCTTCCTGACGTGTGTTGCCAGAAACTTTCCATAAAAGAAATCTAAACCAACATTGATTAGACTGGAAATGGTAGGAACAAAGGAGATATCTAGATTTTAGAAGAAAACTGTACTATTTACATGTGAAACACTGAAATAAAGGCACCTATCCAGAAAAAGAGAATTCTACTTATTCTGAAAAAATGGTAGGTTTTGACTCCTAAAACCATATTTTTTAAACTTTATCACATATGCTTTGTGCTATATTTTTGAATGACTCTCTCCAGAGTATGGCTTTGTAGACAGTTAGAAAGAAATATTAGTAAATACGGAATACTGTGGCTTGAGTTTGCAGTCCTATTTTGTCAGTTGTAGCCCTATTATAAAAGGACCACAAGAGGCTCTAAATAGATTCAGGTAAAATGAAGACCAAGTGCAAGTTAATAAATACTAAGCTTTAAAAAAAAAAGTTTATTAATAGACATGCCTAGCAATTATTCTGAGAGTAATTTCTCCTGCCAGGAAAGCAGGAATCTGCTAGCACTGCTGGCAGCAAATATTCTCTTACACTATGTAGTCTCCATTTATAAGACAAACAAGTTGCAAAGTGCAATTAAAAAAAAGACCACATTTACAGAACAAGAGCAAACTGTCAAATACACATTTACATTATACATCAATTAGTACAATGCACTAAACAGTGCATCAATTAAGAGTCTACGCAGACTTTTTCTTTGCTAAAAAAAAAAGGCTTTAGTTAAACAAAGATTGAAAGCGAGTCTGACAGACACAGCAGCCTATTGTTTTCTTTGCTTAAAATAAGTAGTGAAAAGCAATAACAATGCTCTGAATATTTCTTTTTTCAGTAGTATAGTAGCATACAAATGTAAGTGTTTCTCTACTTTTAAGAAAAGGGTGCCAGAAATTTACTTCAGAAAACAAAACTCTTTGCAAGTGTATTTTGTACAAATGGAAAAATATAGTCCCAAACATTACTGCAGATACACAGCTCATGTATGTGTATCAGCATATAAAAACAAGTTAAATACTGTAATCTATATTAATAAACACCATTTCTGCAAAAATACCCAAACAAAGAAAACCTAAACTTAACAGCAAGACCTCTACTTAACAATCTACAAGAAACAGTAAAGAAAGAATTCATAAAACAGTAGAGTAAGCGGTTCACTAAATGTACCCAATGGAATGCCCTACAGCTGACATCATCATCAACTTTAGCCTGGAACTCTCTGTACCCCACATTCAAGGGAACAACCTCCTCTGAAGTTCAGAGCACTTCACCAGGAAAAGAGTAAGTTCTGAGCATTCAGAAATGCTCAGACACCTTGTATTGTGAAAGATGAGGAACATTTCTGGAAGACATAGTCACAAGGTTTTGTGGTCAACAAAAAATCATGCATGACATGTTACAGGTACAATGAATCCACATTCAAGACCACCATTTTTATTCCAGAAGAATAAGAATTCTTCACAGATATCTGTTAAGAGTAAGAATTTAAATTTTTGTAATTAAGTTTACCCTCTGCAATTGTTTTGTTCGTTTGTTTTCAAGCTTCCTAAAAGTAGACTCAATATTTTAACTCCCTGAATTGTTTCAGGAGTGGAAAATTCATTGAACTTAAATTTGACTTCGCCTTCAAGCAAGTGGTTGAATCCCAGAGATGGGCTTCTTTGAACTGATGGAGATTTCTTTAAACAGAGGACAACTGACTGCACTGGTAAGCACAGAACCTCAATTACCCTACTGCAAACCTTTCCTGATGCCTGGCTGTACAAATGCAAAATAAAGCTCACAAAAGTCTGCTTCCAGATGGGCTATGTTAGTATAGACAAGACATCACTAGGGCTAATGATTTTTGTATGGATGCCACACATCATATAAAGACTTTGCGTGGATGTACACATAGGTTTCTACCTGCTAACTTTTATAATCCGTATTTAAAAGCACAAAAATACTATAAAGAAGATGCTGAAAAATAACGAATCAGAATAATGTACACAAAAAAGAGCAATTTTATTAGGTATATTGAACTCCAATTTTGTAACTTAGGAGCTAATAAAACGAAGCGTTTTGCACATATTTACCACTTAAAGAATCACATATATTCACCACTTAAGATCACTTTAGGTAAAAAAACAAAACAAAACAAAAAAATCAGGCTTTTAAGCCCAGTTAGCACTATGTGGTAACTTACACATTAAGAGGTCACAAAAGCACAGTTTACATATTATTTAGCTTTTTAAAATTCAAGTAATATCTTCGGATGTGATGAGAACGCAAATCAATGCAACAGTGCAATGAAAAACATTCAGGCCTGGCAGTGAAAACAACTATGTTTAGTCAAATTCCCTGAAAATCGACTGCTTTCACCAGCATCAAAAAATTAGAAAACGAGAATATTTACAAGCTGAAAAACCGAAGGCAAGAGATTTGAGAAGCCAAGGAAACACAGAAGGTGAAATACTTTTGTTGCAAGAGCAACTTTAATGGTTCCAGCCGCGCAGATCACACACCAAACCAATTCACCATTCCGGCACACGAGGAGAAGCCAAAACAACGCTGTGCCCCAGCTCCTGCCCTCCAAACCGCAGCATCCCGGGTTGAAAAACACCTATGGCAACGCAATGGCTTGCCGCAGGCGTTACGCAACGCCACCGCAACCTTGCGGGAAACTTCGGCGCCAGGAGTTTTACCGGGGGACAGGTATCAGAGGGCACGCTTCCCCCAGCCCCGTCCCCCCAGGTGCCCCTTCGGAGCCCGCCAGCCTCCGGGAGCGCTATTACCGCTCCCTTCCCCACACAGGGCCCTGAATGAGCGGAAAATCGCCCCCTTCCCCCAGCCGCTCACCGAGCCGCCCGTCCTGTACCGGATGGCGGGACTCAACCTCAGCGGAACCCCCGGGACCGGGATGCTGGCTGAGAAGAAGAGGAGGGAGGGGGCGCAGCAAAGCGAAGCTGCCTCCGCCTGAGCCGCCGGAAACACGGGAACTACAGAGCGGCGAGACCCGAGGGCACAAACTTCTGCCGCGGCCAAGCTCAGACCCGGCCGGGAACGGGGCAACCGGGCCGGCCCGCGCCATGCCTCCGCCGGCGGTCGGAACAGCTCCCTCCCGCCCTACCCCCGGCTGGGGGAGAGAGGACAGGTTCGGTGGTGCGGGATTTCTACCTGCGACACCAACGGAACCAACGTCTGCTCCACGGAGCGCGTGCGGATCTCCAGCCCCGCGTCCGCACCCAAAACCGACGAGGAGGAAACACCGCCGCTGCTGCACGGAGACATGGCCATGGCGGGCCGCCGAGAAGGACCCCCGACTCCCTCGGAAACAACTCCGCTCCTGACCGACCGCTGCCCACACGGCAGCCCCCGGAGCGCCCCCGCCAGCCAGAGCACCGCTGCCTCGCCGGAGCGCACGGAGATGCCGCGCGCGCGCTCAGCCCCCCTCACGGCCCCTTCCACGCCCCTTGGGACGGGATTTAAAGCGACAGCTCCAGTTTCTGCACTCTCCCCACCACGCAGCAGCAGCAGCACAAGTATCGGCAGCCTCTCCCTCCCCTCCCTGCGCCCGCCCCTCCCACGCCGTGTCCCGGAGCGGGGCGCTTCCCCCACAGCCCGCCGCGCAGGCGAGAGCGCGCAGCCTTCCAACCTCCCCTCCCCCCCCCACGCGGCGGATAAGCGCGTACCGCCCTGCTGCGGCCGAGACCGCCGGTTCCCGGGAGTGGGCGGGTGTGCGGCACCCATGTCCCGCATCAGCCTCGCTACCTCCCCGCTGCCCACATAGGGCTCTACGCTGAGCTTCGGAGCCGCTGAAGGAAAGACTGGGGCTTGTCCACTCAGCAGCCGCCCCGACCTGGAGTTTGCGTTGCCCTTGCCGTAGGGAGGCGGCCTCTCCCAGGATGGCAGCGTCCGAGGGTCGAAAGACCCAGGTTCAAGGGTCCCTGCCTGGTGGGGAAGGCTTTTCCCTGTGCATACTCACAGCAGGGGCAAGGGTCCACTTTCTGCAGTGGCTGCAGGGTTTGGGTAGCCTTCAAGAAAACAAGAGTCCAGGCCTGTTACTAGACTTCAGCCACCCTAACCAAGCGCAAATTTGGGGGGAAGGGTAGTCCCAGGCAGGAAATCAGGGACATGAGTACAGGGGGAACTGGGAAGTTAGCTTCAGAGCCACTGTCTTACTGAAGATTATTTGAGTCAAGATTAGCTTATTTTATGCGGCATCTGGAAAGACTGATTAGCTGTCTTTAATTAAATTTCATCCTCTTCTCTTTTAGCAGCCTCCCAGTGAGAAACTGGCTTCCCGGCTTTCAATGATTTGTTTCCTRTGCCTGGCACATTGGCTGGTTTAGAGGACAACTTTAATATGTATCTGGCATTACCCAGTCTTGGTGCTAAAGCAAAACATCTATGGTTGTTTTAGCAAGAAGAAAGCAAAAATATTTTCAAAGGAATGAAAATTTTCTTTGTCTTTAGGAAAAGACTAAACTCACCTCCACATTAGTTTATGACCTATATTCTAGAAATATCAATACATGACTGCTTACTCATCTAATCTGACTATATTTTTGATAATACTGATTCTTCTACAGGCCTGTTTGCACAAACAGTAGCAACAGTAGCAAGCTCTTATGGCTGTGATTCAAACTACCAAGGTGCAAAGCAGCTCTTGTCCAGAATGGGGGTAACTCAATGCAGCAATACATATGAGCCAACAAGCCCTACTTAGGGTCTAGGCGCACAAACTACTCTAACATAGCTATTTAGTTTCCTAATCAGAACTGATCTGTGTTTAACTACTCTGAGCTCAGACAAAACAACTGGGTAAACATGCCATCTGGCTTTTTTACATTGGCACATCAAGGATTTTGTCTCATTTTCTGTCTTCAGAAACATTTCTGACCTATTTGATTTCAATGTTTTTAGCAATTATTGAAACCTAGACATAAGGTAAAAAAGGACAGCATTTGTTGTCCTACAGAGTTTTCCATATTTACTAAAAAAGAAAATTGTCAGAACTACTAGTATAACCCTAGATAAAAGTATGACTCTGTTCCTAGCTCTTCAGGAAACTGGTTTCATATCCTGTTTTCTAAACATGTTCTTATATTTTCTAAAATGACATCTTCTACAACATCAAGTATTACAGGAAAGAACTGAAGACTTAAATCTACTATGGTACAAAATCATTTAAATGGTGGGGTAGACTTTGAAATAAATGCAAGTCATGTTTGATAAAAGTGGTTTAGAACACACTTGAGATTTCTTGTTTTTTTCTCTGTTTCTCTGAAATTCTGTTCATTTACTTACACCGTCTTTCATTCTTTTCTACATCATTTGTTTTCCCTTTATATCTTTCTCAATACCTTGTTTCTAAGCCTTCCAGAACAATTGTCTTCTGTTATGTTTTGGTACCGAGGGCAAGCCTGGATGCAACCTCGACAAGGCTGCACATTGGTACAGGGGACTTCTGGATTGTATGACAAAGTGTCACTAATGTAAGAGAGAGAGAGAGAGAGAGAGAGACAACTACATTCCTGCCGCCTTTTATTTCCAATAGTTAATTCCCACTCACTATTTTCTGAATGCTACCATAATAAAAATCTCTCAGAATCTACAAATTGTGTCTGAAATGAACTGGACACACACACTTGGATGCACACATGGCTTAGACTTGGCTGACCACACCAAATTATATGTCATGTAATTTCAAAGATTGCTTTGAAAACTGTCATATTCAAAAACTGTCAAAAACTGTTTTTGAAATGAAACTGTTCCATTTTCAAAAACTGTCATTGAACTGTTGTTTAACTTCAAAGACTTCTTCAGTGCAATCAGAATTCCAAAAGATGACATTTTGTGATCCAAAGCGGAATAAGAAAAGAGTACAAAAAAAGAAAGGTTAAAAAAAACCCTATAAATTTTAATGGTTTTAACTTCACACTGAAAAAGAAAACAAGTTTTGTCCTGAAAAAAAATGACAGCAAAAATAGCATTTTAAAATCCTTTTCTACTCAGATTGGACAAATGTCCTGATCTGAGTAAGAATTTTGCAACTCCTTTCTGCAGGCAGAAGTCCTATTCGCAATCTACCACTGTCTTCTCCTGCTTTCCTTTTGCCTTCGCTAGAGAAGTAGCATTAGTAAGCCAAGCTAGTGACAACATTGTCTAGCTCTCCCACTTCATGTCCTTCCAGTTTAAACATGGAAACCACATGCTTTGCTTCCAGGTCCTGTGTTGGGCAAACAGAATGCATTTTGTGATGGTTTTAATTTAACACAATTCAAAAGCTCTAGCATGCTGCAGACTAACATCTTTGAAGATATCTTGAGGAAATCCTCAAACATGATAGCCTGGATAGCTTTTTAAGTATGTTAAGACAATTTGAATGAGCCAATGTGATAGATTACAACCACACTTTTGGCATGCCAATACACACTTCAGAGGGAGCAGTCTAAATCTGCAACACACAGAGTTAGAATATTTTCCTCCTATCATTCTCAACCCACGTGACAGATTCAGGAAGGCAATATCCCACCATCCCAAAGAGAATGCCCCTCACTCCTATAATGCAAGAGGAGGACCACTGGCCATTGCAGTTTTTAGATAGCTACTACTGTTCAGCTCTACCTATTATCTGAAAGGTATCTGAAGTAAAAGGGTAGAGGACAAGAGTCGTGCCTAAGGGACTATATTTCTAACCTCATAAGTTTGTCAGTTATCAAGGGGAAGAAAGTGATTCATATCCTCACAGCATTATGAACATGTCAATCTGTTCTTCCTCATATCCTTCCCAGACTTCACCCAAGGATGGGACACCTTCTGCTCCTCTGTCTATGATCTCCCACAAGTTTGGGTTTCCACATAAAAGGTAAACCATAGCATTGTTAAATCCCTGCTTTTCTCATTATCCCTAGCCTAGCTCTTCATCTTTCCCTCTCCTGCCTTATGCAGGAGAAAACAGCCTAGCACATGGCTGAGCCAAAACTCTCAGTCTCTTCTCTAACATCCCACATGCCCTGACAATGACAACGCTCCTAAGAAGGAAAGCTGTTTTGAGCTTTTACGCATAGTTAGGCCATGGATGCTGTCCTCTTAGTTGTAATGGAAATGATATGAAATGTACTAGTGTGTAAACACATCTTATTCCACCTGCACTTTGACTTGTCTGAAGAGGCTGTCAGTCAGCCTCAGCTTACCTTCCAGCCAGTCATCACTGCCCAGGTGACGGACTAGCACCTCCAGGTAAGATGTGTGTGTGTTTGTGTGTTCCCTGGCCTATTTAAAGCAAAATGAGATGGGTTAAGCTTAAACGGTAAAACTGCATTTTTGCTAATCGGGTCATTTTGACTGGAATAAGGTCAGAGATGAGGGCAGAAACCTTTTCAACTGTGAGAAACCTTGTGTCTAACCCTTAGGAAACAGGTTGTTAGAGCTGTTACCTGTGCATTGTTGAGACCTACACAGTAAAGTAGATACCATGTAACAATGAAATCAATCAAAACAGGTTTGAACTTGTGTGTTGTGACAAAGAGCCTGAAAGTTTGTGGCCACAAAGTAGTTTAGGAAACACAAGCAACAGGGAGAACAAGGAAATGCTGGAAAAAACAGCTGGTGAGATCAGAGGACTTTTCAGTAAATTTGGTAACTGAGCAGTTTTACATATATTTTATGTATATTTATAATTAATCAGATAAGACGTAGGAATTACCTAAATTAATAACACTGAGGATGGATTCCAAAAGCTGGTAATTGCTCTTTATCCTCCCATATAGAACATCCCAAATATCCAGGGGTAACAGGAAGTAGTGCCTCCATTGCTTCCTTATCTATCAGCTGCAGACTGGAATGCAGAGCTGAGTGGGCTAAGGATCAGATTGCTTTTCTTCAGTTCCCTCTCTCTTTCCTCCAGGTGAGTAAATGTTAGAGCAGAGTGGAAGGGGAGAGCACGTCAATAATCTTTCCAGATGAAATTTAGAAATCTACTCTAAAATTACACTTATCCCTTGATTCCTTCCAGTTTCCTCTAAAGCTTGACAGTCATATTTCTTTTTGCTTCAGTGTTACAGTGAAATTGTGAAATCAGTAATTTTAAAGACTACCAAAACTTGTAGGTTTTTGAGAAATGTCAGAAGATAGAAGGCAAGTTTTGCTTAGATACATAATCTTGATTATTAGTGATTATTATCTCCAAAGGACAAGTAAAACTATTTTTCTATTTCACTTCTTTAAAAAACAATCTTTTATGTTTACCACCTTATCCATAATAAAATACTTCACTTTACAAAGCTAACACTTATTTTCTAAACAGAGTATTTTATGAAGTGACTAAACATTTTTGTTATTTTGTGAATGACTAGTTTCACAATATGATTGTAACAATTGTTACACAAACTCTGAAGAAGTGGGGGATGTAAGCATAATGTATGGATATATTCAAAGGACTATAGTTAGCATCCATTTTTATTCTGAATGCTTATTCAAAATGCCTATGTGGCTATGCAGCCAGAGGGTGATTTCAGGCAGTGGCTCCCTTTGAGTTTAAAAGGTGGCAGCTGTCAAAAATCTTCAGCAAATAACAACTATTTGGCCACTCTACTAAATGTGATCTCTCTCCAAAACATTTCTGTGATGATGTAATGACTGAATCCTTATGACTACTGCAAAGAAAATGAGGGGTCTTGTTTGGGTTTCAGATACTGACAACCCATCTTGGCTTGACTGCCTCTGCTACACAGCACATAAGAATACAGTTACCCATGCTACTTCTCCAAGAAGTGTAAGGACCCAGTATGGTTCACAGATCCTGGCACCATCAACAGACTTCTGTGATAGGTAGCTTATTTTTGATAATAATCTAGGTATAAAGCATAAATTTCCTATGACATGWTGAAGGCAAAGAGCATAAAAGCTTAAGTCAAACAATAAGAATTAGAGGAAGATAGTTAAAAACCAAGGTCTAAAGAATATTTTCCCACCTTTTCACTGAAATTTCTTCCCCAAGCCACCCATGACTGCAGCAGCTGTGTATCTGAGGTAGGAGAGAACAAGAGAACAATTTCCAGCCCTGGAAGATTTCTCTTTTTTAGTGTTAGTATGAGACTTTATTGGCAAGGAAAAAGATATACCAATGGATACAACTCAAGTTACCCAAGACTTCCATTATAAGACCCATGCTTTCAGTTGCATGTAAGTATGCTGAGCTTCAAAACTTTTTGAGGTGGTTCTCCAAGACAGGTGCTTGTCTCAGAATGATTCATTTGTTTAACTTTCAGAAGAAATGACATATCTTCATTAAAAAAATAAGGTTAGGGAAGAAATGCATTTTTCAAAATTGAATAATTCTTACCATTGTTTTGCTGAGAAGATCCAGGCTGGCTCAAGAAAGTGGAATTTAATGACATAATAGGATGGGACAGTCAGAGAAATGCCTTTTGTAGTCCCTGTAACAGTTTGCCTAAATTTAGCTGAAGTATAAATTTCTGAAAACTGCTTTTTGGATACATTCTGTAGAATGTCCTTAGAGTCTAACAGCTAAATTTTCTAAAACCTTCAGATGCACCGAGCAGGACTATATGAGATAACTACCTCAAGACTGAGCAGGTCTTTAAGTGCTGAGTTGCTGCTTTCCATAGCTAAACACTGCTGAAGGACTGGGCACTGGAATGGAAAGTTGGAAGATTGTCTTTCTTGTCCTCCTACTGCTCCTTCAACTGGTATAGACAGCCAAAAAAAAAAAAAAGGAAAAGGCAGTCTGAATACAGAGGTATTTGGGAGCCTCATATAGGGGACAAATGTAAGGAGTGGGAAGAAATGAGAAAATAGCAGGTTGAAGGAGGGCACAGCAAGTGATGTGAGAAAAAGAGAAAAGACTGTGAGGGAGAGGTGTGAGAGGAAGTGACTATGGTGCTAATCAGACATTTCAGTGTTCTCCAGCTGCAATAGCTACCTTCATTAAGGTCCTGCCTGTGTGAGATTCAGGGACTTTTGACTTCTGCACTGATATGAGATACTGCAGGAGAAGCTGAAACTATTCTATTATCAACTGATGAGTCTGATTTTTTTCTTCTTATTTATAGTTTCCTTGTCTTGTCCTTTAATAAATATTCCTGGTATGTGAATATGAGACTAAAGCCTACTGACATCGGTGTGACAGCTTTCGGAGGTGAAAAGTCTTGTCAATTAAATTCAGCTGTGAATTTGCCTTATTTCAAAAGGAATATCTGAAAAATAAAGTTTCCGCTAGAACTGTTAGTAGGAATTAAAGTGCAATTTTAAAAAATCATATCACTAGGAATGGTAGATTTACATGGAGCTAAGATTTAGAATGCAGGAACTTTTTCAAATTAGCTCTACAGAATGGATTTATCAATGAGTTTGTATACTCTTCGAAACTGTCAATGCTACTATTAGATATCAGGCAAAATTAGTTCCTAGATAAGCTTAAAATAAGCAATAATTTGGACTTTTTTCCTTGCACTCCATGAAATTGCTCTTTCATACTTTTATATTTTCCATAGTACTATGGCTGGTTCCATCCAGGATCCTGTTCTAAACAATAGCTAACACATGAGTCTTTAGAAGAAGGTATGAGCAACCTCACAGTAAGCAGATAGGATAATCATCCCTTATGAAAGTCTTAAACTGACTTGTAGTTAGAGACTGGGCTAAGCTTTGAAGCAAAACATTTTGTCTCTTTCAAAACTTTTATCCTAGTGCTGAATATTTTTTATCTGTTTCTGTGTGTTATAAAGCAAATATGGAGGATTGAGGGTTTGAAGAAATCTGTAGCCTGCAAAATCTTTCAGAGCATTCACCACCTAGCAACAGCTAGGAATATGTGTTTCCTTAGAACAATCAGTAATTGTGCAATTCAGAAAAAAATATTCACCACAATGTTTATAACTGCAATCGTAAGTTATGTAGGAAGAAAGAAATGCAGCAAAAAACTCAGGTTACATCACTAACAAAAGAATTTCATTACCATAAGAAGTCTCTAAGAGTGTGACAAATAATCAAGATTAAAAAGAATGTGAGACCAGCAGAAAGGGAAACAATGACGCTCCTATTATAGCAGGAGCCTTTACAATAAATTATATGTCAGCTTTTTCATTTTGAATTGTGCTGAATAACTTGGTGATTTTAATTCATCAGCAAATGAATACTTAGATTAGAAGCTATTTTCTTTTCAAATTTGCATTTACTAGCTTAGTCATGCAATAAATACCACATTCCTCGAGAAGTTTGAATTGTCTGTATATTATTTTAAAATGTACCGTTTATAAAAATGATTTTAAAATCACTCACAGATACTTTGTTAGTTTGCAGGGGTATGTAAGGAAAGCATGGGAATAATATGAAAGAGTAATTTCAACACACATGAGTTGGCTGACTATCAATATCCCATTGGTCTGCATTTTGTGATGCTAATGAGATAGTAGGAAAAAATTGCACAGATGCTAATAATGCACGTGAACCATCCTGTTGATTCTATTTAGACTACTCTGATGCACAAGTCTTTGCAACGTCTATGAATATATTTCATTGGATATCAGTTATCCTAGCTGCTCTACTTTCCTCTTTTTTTTTTCTTAGACTGAAGAAACTGGGGATATCCAATAACACTGCATCTTTCATGCTTCCCAGATCTTTGACCTATTGGTATTTGTTAGGGATTTCACTCATGTCACGTTGTTGAATTAAGAATCAATAACCTGTATCTATTCTCGAAAAAATGGACAGCCTCAAGACATATAGTCATAGCACTAGTTAAAATTCCGTACTAGTAGGATACTAAAAAATACTTGTTCTCAATAAACATTATTTTTAAAATATGGGCCATAGTTTCTTGGTTAACAACTCAAACCCAACCAAGAGATTATTAATATGCATTACTAACAAACTACTTTTAATGCTACAAGATAGATCACGTATTCTTCCTAAATTGGACTACTGCACTATTTAGAGAAATCATTAGCCTAACCCCTTAAAGGCAGCTGGTAGGATTTAGTTCTGTTTCTGGCAGCAGGAGAGTACATCCTGGAGTATCAGAATTGGAGCAGAAAATTGTAAGCACTGCTGAAATGGAAAGAGAAGCAGCAAGCTATTGCCAAGGGAACACAGGGATTTTTGTAATRAGTGCATTCAGTGAGTTTATACTTGATATAAAAAGTTCCAGAAAATATGATAATCTAATTAACTGAAAATTTAGAAACCTCTCTTTTTCCATTGCATTCAAAGTACTAAAATTTTTTCAAAAACTTGACATTTGTACTGAATTGACAGTGCAGTATCAACTACTTTTAAAAATATCAAAATCTAGACAGACCCTAATAGGCAAAAATTTTCAAAGCAAAAGGAGGTATTTAAGTGTAATGAGCATATTGACAGATTAATTTTGTTGTATGTACTAATGGTAGGCCTTACTTAGCAACACTTCCATTGGTGTAAGTTGGTGTGTTTCCAAATGAGGATTGCATGTTTGGATATGCTCAGGACATTGTAGATGTTCCTCTAACAAGAACAAGTTTGCAAACCACAGATGGAAGTCACTTCAAAGTCCAAGCTTTCTTGCTTTACACCTCGTCTCTTCTAGCAGTTAACCAGAACGTGAAATCCAATTGTCTGTTTTGGTTAAGGAGAAAATAATTTTCAAATCCAATGTTTCTCTGATCCTGTTCATTTATGAAGAATGCCAAAAGTCCTACTTCTCTGAAAACAGCACAAACCAATCAATAGGAAACTTTTTTTTTTTTTTCCCAGTGTTTCAGGCTCCTTGCCAGCTACTATTTAGCCCACAAGTGGCTTCTGTCTCTCAGGACTTCATTCAGTGACCATAAAGAATCAGAGAATCACAGAATAGCTGGGTTTGGAAGGAACATCTGAAGACTGTCTAGTTCAACCCTGCTCAAGCAGGGTCAGCTAGAGCAGGTTGCCTAGGACCATGTCCAGGCGGGTTTCGAATATCTCCAAGGATGGAGATTCTACAACCTCCCTGGGAAACCTGTTGCAATGTTCATCCACCCTCACAGTAAAACATTTTTTTCTGATGTTTAAATGGAATTTCCTGTATTTCAGATTGTGCCGATTGTTTCTTGTCCTGTCACTGAGCACCACTGAGAAGAGCCTTCTCATCCTCTTTACTCCCTCCCATCAGGTATTTATACACAATGATAAGAACCCCCTGAGCCTTCTTTTCTCAGGGCTAAACGGTCTCAGCTCTCTCTGTCTCTCCTCATGTGAAGATGTGCCAGTCCCCTAATAACCCTCAATCATACCTATATGTGTATCCATTTTGATTTCTTACAATATTATATATCATAACATGGCAGCATAACCAAAAAATACTCTATTTTAAAATGGTATATTTATGAAAATTAAAAATATAACAGAGTAATACATATAATGATTATATCCTGACAGAATTGCTCTCTACTGTACCTCATATACTATACTACTATACTGATATACTTCTGGCTAGGGAATCTCAGCACTTTCAGCAGGAACTGTGTAACACCTGTATCTTATCTGCATCTCTGTCCTTTTCAAAAGTGGTGGTTAAGGTACTGAGGGAACACAGCAAGCAAGATACTATTTTTTTAGCTCTAGCAGAGCTCCATCTTGACTTTGAAAGAGAGCTGGTTGGAATTTTTTTTTTTTTTAAAGAAATGGGCAAGGCTGAAAGAAGAAGGAAAGTGAAAGGAATCCGCATAGACCAGTATAGCCATATGTTCAGGTCATATATGTAGAATACAGAACCAGATTAAAATCTCTGCTCAGCCAATTTCAGATCATGGTCTTGAAACTAGGTTCCCACTTCCTATATGAATGCTCGGCTACAGATATTTCAGGGTGGGTGTCTTTTTCAAAGAAGTCTCAGAAAGACTGTGGCTTCATCTTGATACAAAATAGAAACAGCTTTGTTCCCTCACAATTAATTCTTACCCAAATCTAGGAAAATTTAATAGATCCAATAGCAAATTTGCACTCTTAACATTATATTAATGTTTTTATGATTTACTGTCCTTTTTATTTCAAAGCAGAATCTGAACAAAAAGCAATGTAGTCAGAGCTGAAGCAGTTCATAGTATGTTTAGGAATGTTACTGTAGGTTTACATTTAATCCAAAACAAATGGTGCTAGATTCCATATTAGGGCCTAAACAAATCGTTCTTTCTTCACTCTTAACATTCTGTTCAATATATAAAGACACTTTAAGATGCTCCTTTAAACACTTTTCTAATGGAAACTGAATGTGTACTTTTGGCTTGTAAGCCAAGCATCAATTTGTTTCCTCTTCTTAAAAATTTACTCCTTGAAAGTCATATTTGGAGTATGAGATCTGTATGAGAGAGAAAGTTCAGCATTCCAAGGGCAACCTTAAAAATGGCATGAACAGATTTTTCTGTCAGGGATTTTGTGTATACAGGCTGATCACAACAAACTTGATGTGTACAATGAAATTGTACTATATCCATACAGTTTGTTACAGTACTGTTACTTTCATAATTTTTATCATGACTCCTTTCCAGTTAACATTCTCCTTATTTACATCTTGAGATTATTATCCCTCTGGAGATTATTTTGCAGTTTGTTACAGAGCAGGTGTTTGTATATTAGAATTACCAGTTTGTCATACTGCTCATTTTAATAGAGCAAAACTCACTTACACTTGGTTCTGTTATACTTGGTTGAAATTATCAAGCAAAGAATAATAAAACCAATGAACTATTTCAGAACCTTATACTTATCCCATTAGAATTCCGTTGAATGGAATTCTTTGGTGAAAATCAAAACCCTTCAGACACCAGCCTAAAACTGTTCCCATGGAAGTCAACTGTAATCTCCTAAATTCTCTGGGATCAGGTACAGGCCAATAAAAGGCACTTCTATTAATCCCCAGTTCCTATAGCCCATGTTCTAGTAACCTCCAGATCTATTCTTCAGAGACTCTGCTGTATTCTGGCTTCTCATAGTCCAATAACTTTTCTTATTTATCAGGGTATTCTCCATTCAGCACTATTGAATCTCTTGGTTTTTGTCAGGCTAATGTGAAATGAATTTTGGAAGGAATTAAGCACAGGGAACCTGTATCTACTGAACCTTAGAATATTTACAGTCTTTGTGACTCTACTTTTGTCCTGTGCTACTAGGGCTGATAATGAGAGGCATTTCATTCATATGTACTCAGTTCTTTCTATGTTTTATTTCCTTTCTAATGAGATGTATGTAAGTTGAGGAAAAAAAACCAAACCAACAAAATCTTCCCTGCTCTCTGCTGATTATGTGGTTCAGCTGCTCACCCCAAATAGTGCTGAACACCAAGTATTCCAGAAGTGGTAGGAACTGACTTCACCTTCTAGTGATGAATACCAGTTATGCCTCTGCTTTTCAGAGACTCTTCTAGTCAAAGATCAGTGATGACTCTGGCAGAGTGGAGATAGATTGGTTCTCAACAGAGGGATTAATGGCTTCCTCTGGTCCTCTTTTGGCAGTTCTACTCCAGAAGAACCAGCTGCAGCTTCTCTGGGAAAGTGTTATTTTTAAGAGTTTTTCCTCTGATCCAAAGAAATGCATGGAAAGATGATCCAGCCATAGCTAGTATTCCCTTTTCTGGATTATTTCTGTGAGGCTGGTAGGAGAATTGATGTGAGTATTAAATTCTCTATCTTTTACTTTTTATAGATCCTAACCTTAGAGAGCATTCTGGGACAAAAGAAGTGAGAAACGGCATGATTGTCACACATGACCTTACACTGCTGCAAGAAGGAAATGATACACATTGTTCAGCTGAGTAGGTGTTTTAATGATTTCTGGTTGAGACATGCTGCTGTGTATAATTTTATGCTTTTCCAGTGGATGATAGTCAGAGCTTTGGAACTGGTAATAGAAGGGAAACTTAGAAGAGTTTGTTAGTTGAGAAGGTAAGACTGTACTGACTTCAGCCTTGGTAGAAGAAAATACAAGAACTAATCAAGGATAAAAGGGCTAAATTTACTCCATCCCTTTCAAAGTTTTATCTGAGATCATTATCTTATTGTTAATAGCTCCACTCTTTAAGCTAAATCATGCAGTTTAGTTATTTTCTTCTGTATCCAAAAAAATCAGTGTGATCCAACAAGGACATTTAAACACTTCATACTTTTCTAAACCACACAGCTGTTAAGGGCTAAGCAATTCATCTTAAGCCATACAATCTGAAAAGGCATTCTGCAGCTTGTTTTAATTTTATTTCTTGGAAGAGTTCTGTGTTCTCAGAGGCACCTTTAAAATATAACCCTGCTGGCAAATAAAAATAGTCGAGTGTCCTCTGTTCCACAGCACTAAAACACAGATGTGCAAGACAGGCAGACTAAGCAGGACAAAGCTTCCTTTTTAGAGCAATTTCTCTAACATATTTTGCCAAGCAACATGATTGTTGCTCCAGTATAACAAAGAGAAAGTAACCTTCAGCTGTCATTATTTCTGTCCTAGGACTTAAATACTTGGAGAAAACTGTGAATCACTAAATCTGAGATTCATACAAGAATTCGGGACTCTATTACAAGATAAGTTCCCAGACACCATATGAATATGAATCATAATGTTTAAATGAATATAATATAGCTTAGTTCAACAAAATAAAGAAACATTGGATAAATTACAATATCTGGTACAGACTTACAAAACTGGTAGTTCCTGAAGATGCCTCTTTATCTGAGACTCAGGAGCTATATTTGAATTGTGGTAAGGGAAACCTGAACTAGCCAGTTACATCAAACATGAAATGTCTTTGTGCAGCAGCATCTAGTCATGTATGAGTAATATGGTACAGTTGCATGTGCTATCTTAGGAAAGACTATATAAAGCATTAGCTTTGTTTGCTGGTAGCCTAGCAAATAAATGTTAACAAACTAATACAGTGAATATCACTTCTTTCATTTTTTTTCCAGCATATCCTTTACTGGGAAATGTTTAGCCAGGCTTTCTTGAATTTCTTGTACTCTACTGTTTTCTTGTGTTCTACTGAATACTGAATTTCTTGTACTCTACTGTTTGCTATCTGAAAGCTCAAAATTAGGCTGACTTCATTGGTTATAGATTCCCTGGTAATATCTTTTCCTTGGTTTAATATGTAACTTTTATCAGATTTCTGAGGTGAATATTTTCCAGAATAAATTTAGAATTACTTTCAGCAAATATTTTGTAGTGAGATTGAAATTCATTTTATGCAAATATATCACAGATGGTAACATTCAAATGAATGACTGTAGAAAATCAATTAACTTGAATTTAAATATTTATGAAGAAAAAAATCTAGTATTTATCCAGTACTCTTTTCAATAGATTTTGTATCCTCTGTTTAAAAAAGAATGGCAAACTTGCAAACCTTTCTGGCTATAGGGATTGGAATGATTTTGTTAAAGAAACATGTCTTCACATCATGAAAAATAGCCCTGTAGCTCCTAAGCTTGCCTTCCTTATTAAATCCTCCTAAAAATAATTTTAAAACTTCTTAACTTAGTTTCTTTGGTCAGATAATTCGTCTAACCTGTATTCTTCTCTGTAATCATTTTCTATATGAGGAACATTTATCTCAAGGGAATTTGAATGATTCAAGAGAGTAGATTCTATTTTGACATAATTTTAATAATACCATTCTGATTATTTCTTTATTATTTAAAATATAATTTTATGGATCCTACCATCCAATAATGCAGTCTGCAATATCTGAAAGCTTACTGATGAAATCTCTGTATTTGGACTAGTTTTCTACTGTTTGTCACTTTTTATGTGGAATGAAATTTATCCAGCATAACTGAAATATTAGCTGGTGCAAAAAGATTACCTGAGGACCTGTTGCTGAGGCATTTCCATTCCATGCCACTGATCAGATATTCAGATAACCAGCAGAGTCATCACTATTAGCAAATGAACTATGCTGCTACATTTTGAAGTAGAGAATTGGAGGAAATTTACTTTTGAAGGTAAATTTTATGGACTTTAGGTCCATAATGATGAATTGATTCAGTATTCACTCTCTTCCAGGTACAACTTTCTAGCTCTAACTCTTTTTTTATAAAAATATAACTCAAGTTCTAAATATTTGTCCCAACTTTTTAAAAACAGGTGTACTATATGTATTTATAATTATTGTCAAGTTATAAAAAGATATTTATTTACTGTAAAAAAAAAAAGAGATGGCTTTTGTACATTTTAAGTGTGTAAGATTCACAAATATTAATCGTTGATGCTATATCCTATACTTTGCAGTTAAACTCCACCTGACAGTATTTCATTCTTTACACAGTTCAACTTTTCAGTTGCCTTTCTGTTCTGATTCTGCCAAAATAATACATATTTTATTCTAATGTTATGAGAAAAACACACATCTTATTGTTTACCAAAAAAACCCCCAAAACAATTTGCCATCCCTTTTGAACGATTTTCTCAAGCTGCAATGTGGCCTGCAGAGTTAAAATGCGAAAATAAAATAGTCTCATAAATTCATGTACAAGGTTTTCCAAGAATGCAGTCGCTGCTCAGAAGAGGAGACAAAGAGGACTGGTGAAGTATAAAACACTGTGCAGACTAATTTGCAGTTCTACAGTGAATGCCTTTATTTGGCTGGTGCCTTTCCCCCTTCTCTTCCTTCCCCTTCCCAATGGCATCAGATTTCTAGGAGAGAGTGAACATTAAATTCTTTTTGGCATTTTTTACAGGGAAAAGCCAAAAGAACTAGTAATTTGGGACTAACTTCAAGACATTTGCTTTTCCATTAAATCTTTAAAAGCAAGATTTTTATCTTAAAAAATAACTAGATACTTGTTTTTGTCTCAAGTTTACAGATTTACAGGGACATAAAGAGTTAATTAACTTAGACTTAGACAACAAATCTGTAGTCAAGTCAGAAATAGAAGCCTGGGTTCTTTGGTCCCCTGCTCTGTGTGTTTTTGTTAATATATATGTGATAGCTTGTAATTTTTCATTTGATAATATTTTGAATCATTAGGAAGCTGCCCAAGTAGAAGCTGGTCCTTTTTGGATTATACATTTAACTGGTATCATCATCAAACCATCCACTGCATCAAGCATCAGTCTAGCTACTTGTTTCTCTTACAGCCCATCCATTTTCTTCTACACCATGACTGTACAGAGAACAATTTTAAGCTGCTGTGCAGTATGCTCCTCTACTTATGCAAATCTCTTACGATATTCTAATTTATTGCTAAAGAGAAGTTAGCAACCTAATAACTAAGTAAGAGGCAGTTAGGGATCATTCATATCTAAAATATAATTTTAATTATTGAGGCAAAATATGCCAGATACATTATATACATGCAAAGATAGTATATGTATAGGAGATTGCTCCTTAATAGGCTTATGTWTTATAGTAAAGCCCAAAGATGATTCAGGCTTTCTTTCATCCTGACTTTTATTGCCATTAATGCAGTGAGAAACTGTATTAGCAAAAAAAACCAGAAGAGGTTATCAATTCCAAGACATTTAATAGAGTTTCATAATTATAACAGACAAGGATCATAGCAGAGACAGATGACGGCAATGAAAGAAGCACAAAGGCTGAATAGAATGTAAGCAGTTTTTAGTTGTCAAGGAAATTTGAAAGTTGCCTAATACAACTGTTACTCTTGTTTGTATCACAGTGCTAAATGGAAAATTACCCTTTAAAGACTGGTTAAACAAATGGATTTAAAGCATTCTCTCTAAAAAAACAGAACACTGGCTTTTTACCAAGCAATTCAACCTGTGTGAAGGAGAAGTGTAGCTAAACCATCCTGGGAACTCTGACTCACAATGTCACACATCCTCCTCATTCCAGAGGGGAAACAGTTCGCACCACCCTTTTTCCTGGCACAGCTTGCTTCCTCCTCTCCAGCTCTGGGATGCAGCCCAGCCCATGTACTGATGAGGCCAAGGTTCTTTGCACACTCTGCCCACCTCAAAAAGAGGAGAAATCAGTCTACCAACATCTTCTTGCTGTCTCATATAGGACACGCCTCTTCTTCCTCTTCCGTGTCAAATTTCAAAAGGGCTCACAACTGACTAAATATTTGTGCAAATGTTGACATTCTGGATGATGATTTTAACTTCATAAATCACAATGTTACTAATCTGACTAATATTTTAGTGAATTTACTGTTACTTCTTGGCACATTTTCAACAATTTTAATACAATGAGAACTTTTGTTTTTCAGTTTACCTTAAATATACTTTGTTCAGGGGCCAAAAAATGTGTACTTACCACTTAAATGCACCAGATATGGTTGCTGAATCTGAACGTGTGAACAAGGTTTTATGCTAGCTCTCTCAAATCTGACCTTCAGTTCTGGTTTACTGATCTCTCCTACCCATTCATAGGAGCAATTATGCTGAAGGGTATAGGCACTCTCATTAGTTATGCTGTAATTAATTTTAAATGTCAAGTAAATCATCATGAGTTCAGCTACTGATTTGGTACTGGTCCTTTGTAGGACTAAATATCAGTGAATTTTGGCTACCTCTTTTGTTATTAAATGCTGCCTACTCTAATCATGCAAGTAGACTCTTGACTTCAATGACACCACTTCCATGAGGAAGTGTTACTTATAGCCAGTGGTTAATTACTCTTCTTCATGAAATAATATAGTGCTAAATGGGTATATAAATACCATCTTCAATACAGGATGTTGTTAACCTGCTGGTAGATTTTGGAGATGAGAGGAATGAGAATAGAGCTGTTGTGAAGCAGATTTGTTTCCTGAGACATTCACAGAATCACAGAATCACAGAATCGCTGAGGCTGGAAGGGACCTCTGGAGATCATCTAGTCCAACCCCCCTGCTCAAGCAGGGTCACCTAGA
>NW_020450804.1:338434-404570 GCF_003343035.1 Apteryx rowi | reverse complement strand
GCTCTTCATCCACCCCTAGGCACAGCTCAATACATTCCAGTTGCTCTCTCACATAAAGAGCAAAACTCATTGTAGCAATTTAAGAAATAACAAAATGTGCCAATCCACTCTGCACTGCAGCTAGAGGTAACAGCTTTCTAAAGCAGAACTGACAGAAGAGAACTGTATGCTCACAAATTTAGTGCAAAACCTGCCATCTTAAGCTGTACTTACGTTACTGGACTTCAGAACACTTTCTAGCTTGTGGGTTTGTATGTGTATCCCTGACTCCATATCAGGATAGAATTGATGTGGTGGAGGAAGGTAGAAGGGAGAAATGCATCATCTTCCAGTGTGCTTTGGTTTCTACAGAGAGAAAATCAGGATGTGCAGGACTGCACTCAAGCTGGCCCTTAATATGGACAGCTTGAGAACTAAGATTTAGCATTAGGGATTTCAGCAACAGGTATAAGGTTGTAAAAGGAACATGAAGAATTTGTCAAGGTTAAAAATGTTGGCCTCTCAGGACAGCAAAAAGAGCAACCAGCTTGCATATGAGAACTGGTAGAAGCTGGAGGGTATCTGGAAAAGGAAGATCTAATTACCACCATGAGATATTAGGGTGTTAAGCAACATAGACAGTTGTATAGAGTGTTTCTTATTTTAAAACCCTTTTACAGTGAGGTTTTTTTTCCTCCTGGTAAATCCAAAATGTAGTTTGGTTTAAGAAAGCTAACTTGTCACTGACTCCCTAAGGGAAGAACTGCAGATGACCAAACTCAATCAAATTTACAAAATTGTGAGTAATTGTCATGCACTGGTCAGGCAAGGTCTGAATCACGGTATAGAAAAGTTGTGAAATTCCATCTCTGTACTCAAAAAATAGGAGACATGAAACTGTAAAGGTGTAGCTAAAGAGCTCAGAAAGTGAAAGAAATAATGATATCTTAATATATTAAATTGAAATGTGCAAAATTAAAAATACAAGGAACCTTTATCTAATTTATGCATCTGTGAGTTCTTCTGGTAGAATGTGAGCTGCAGATTTCATTTGGTCTTTTGTGCAAACTGACATTTGATGGTTCAAACCCATATTTGTTTTAAAAAGAAGTATTGTATCTTTGCTTGTCTTTGTGTGGGAAGGTATTTGCTCAAACATAAAAATCTTTGATTGTCTGGAATGAACTATTGTCTGCAAAGAAGTCAAAATGAGGAATCACTTTATAAAARCAGGATAAGGTAAATTTCTAAGTAGGTAGGAGTGAAAGAAATAAATAATACGCTATAGGAGAACTGGAGGCTGTGGGAGGATAGAATATGAAAAATAGTTCCTGGTCATATTTTACTCAGTCTCTTGTTTTTTTAAAATTCTGTATGCAATTTAAAATGTTTTATAAGGATACAGAGAGTTTTGCTGAAGGAGTTTAAGAAGAGAGGCGTGGGATCAAGATCTGAGGGAAGAGAACTAGGTTAGATAATGCACGATCAGAGAAAACATTCCACATGTAATGGAGAGCAAACAGAACAAGCCATCAGCATTCCTGTGGGATAATACAGTGAAAAATTGCAACCAAGAACATAGGAGAAACCAGACCCTAAGACTTCAGTGAGAACAACAACCCATGTCCACACAGGCTGGACATTAGCCTTTGCAGGTCATGTCATCTCTGTTTAATGAGTCTTAATTTGGATTTGGAGCCCAACTTCGTGCTCCAAAGATGATAAACTTTAAACTTATTTCTTTACTCTTCCTGCCCTGTAACTCAAAAGACAGTTTATCAGATATCTTCTTGTCGAATGAGACATAAAGCAATAAAGTAATTCACAAAATGTTAACCCTAAAATGTAGAATATTGCAGACTCAAATATTCAGGAGAACTTTTGAGTTAAAATCTGATCCTATCTTTATGATTATTATAAATATAAAGACTTAAACACTACCATATTATTCAAATATGTAGGTTACTGTATTTTGTAGGTGTGCATAATATTTGGTTTGCCACTAGATATTATTTAGAATTCAGTCATACTCAGAATGAAGTAGATCACTTATTAAAGCAAAATGCATGTTAATACATTTAAATTCCTTAAACATAAAAATAATTTCTAAAGTTTTGAAAGGCAAAAATATATTCAAATTAAAGCAGAAGGATGTCCATGTGCTGAAAGATAAAATATTCACATGTGATATTGTGCTTGTACAAATCAAGGTAAGACATGAAATAATTAGAAAGAAAGGAAAGAAAGGGAACTACTGTATGAGAAAATATACCACACACACATACATGGTGCTGCTCATACAAATAATTTCCATAAAAAGGCTAGGTTTTAACTGAGAAAGGAACAGTGATGTTAAATGATTGAAAAAAAACACACAACACACTAGTCAGCCTTTATTTATTAAAGCTTCTTCCAACATATTATTGTATTGCATCTATTAATATCTTTTGAAGAAAGAACAGTGTCCTGGACAAATGGAAATAATGATGTACAGAGCAATATTAACTCAGAAAATGGAAAAAAAACTATGTTATTTGACAAAGATGCATGAAGGTGAGATTTTCAATATCTGAAAAAATTTGAATGCAATTTTTTCTCATATAATAGGGAAGGTAGATCATGTCTGTATGTCAAAAAAAAACAAAACAAAACAAAATAAACAAACAAAAAAGAAAAAAATCAGCCCAGGAGGCCTCCAATCCATTTTTTTCAGTTCATATTCATTTCATGAATATCCATCTAAAATATACCCCATTTGATCTCAAACTGCAGCACTGAAAAAAGGCAAATCATATTTCCAAAATTCAGAAGAGATTTTTATACTGTAATTTGGCTGCCACCAGATATCAAAATTGAATAATGTCATAGTTTACTAAGAGTATTAAACACTGAAGCTAAGAATAAAATGCTATTTTCTTACATACAAGATAGAAATCATAATGACTCTTACATATGCTAGTGCTAATCTCCACCTCACAACATAACTACCTGTTCACACCGATGCCTTTTCATTAGGAAAACTTGGGATAGGTTCTGATACTAATTCCACTGATGTAAATCTGGAAAAATATATCTGAGCGTGACAGAATGATTCCAGATTACACAATCCAAGTAAGGCTAGAATCTGGCTCTATGGTTTCATAATTTACCTGCTATATTTTTAGTTGTTTTTTAAATAGTATCATAAAGTAAGCATTTTCATAATTAAATTAGCCATTCCTTCTACTAAATGCTCTATAAAGACTTTGATGCAGTTGGATGCAGACTATAATAAAGTCCAAATAAATAAGACAAAATGTTTTTGGCTCCAAAATGAATGTGCCTGTTCCTCTTTCACTTTTTCTTGAGGATAAACTTTTATCCTTTCCTCCTGTCCTTAGTATTTCCATGCTGTTCAAAGGTAGAATTATGCTACAAATAACAACACAATCTATTAAACCCATAGTGTATGCAGATTGTTAGAGACTACTCCAGGGTTTATGCTTTTTTCTTTTTCCTATTATGTTGTCATACCTCAGTGACATTGGGTTCACTTCAGTCTTACTGAGCATTTTTGCTGAAGATCTGTGGTAAAAAAACATTCTTATTAAGAATAAGGTTCTATTCTCTAAGAATAAGTTGTTTCATGTAAACAGCTGAACTGAAACATCTTGGATTCCTGGGATTCTGAATGCTTCCAGTATAAGTCAGGTAAAGACTAATGACAGTCAAAAAAAAAAAGGCCAAAAGGCCTTTGAAGATGTAATTATTTAAAACCATTCTCATGGAGTGCTAAACAAGAAGCAGAAAAATGGGCAAGTGGGATTGAAAATTCCAGTATCTCAAGGTATCTCAACAGCTCCCCTTTATTTCTTGCTTTATATATGTTTTGGGGTGACTTGACAGCATTTATCAAGCACATGTACTGTACTATTACCAGGGATGGGAATGATATAGTGTTCACTAGCCTATTTCTGTATGAGGCATATATGCAGCTCTTCAGCTCAGATCTGTCTATAGCACTCTTTCCTTTTTTTCATAGTATAAATACAGCTAATTTACACAATTTTGGAAAAACCACTATACTTTGAAAAATGCAAATGCAATTGCAACTCATTGAGGCGGGTCACAGAGTCTTTCACGCCTCAGTTACTAGGATTGTTACTACCACAGAGTTACTACTTTGACTCTATGCTGGGCCAATAGCAACTTAAAAGTCTTTCTATGTACTAGCTAACGTGACATGGAACCTGAACAAAACATTTATAAATATGGGGAGCTGACAAGATTAAAGGATCTGTCATTTGATATGAGGAATATGCAGAGGAAGTTAGGGCAACAGAGAAGGGAATAGGAGAGAGGAAGAAAAGACAAGAGGAAAAAGTTTGTAGAGGAAGAGATAGAATAGGAGTAGAAGGACATATATAGCGAGAAGATGGAGTGGAAGAGTTGAACAGAGACACAGAATTTAATGGCTATAGAAAATACAATTAGCTGTTAGAGAAACAATTATTGGAAGAAAGGATAACATGATGAGGAAAACATTTAATAAAGGAGAAGAGAGAGGAAGTAAACAGATGCAGCAGTTTACGCAGCAATTTGCACAGAAGGGTGCACAGAAGAGGCCAGCAACTCTGCTGAGAACATCCTCAACAATGGTGGAGACGTGCCACAGGGCACAGTTCCTAGAAGCAATTGGAGCAAATTTCCCTTTAATGTCAGAGACCTCAACCAGGATGGAGTTTCACAGGGAGGATGCAGCTCTGGAGGTCTCAGGCTGCAGGGAGTGCCCAGAGCCTCTTGCTGAGGCTGGGGCAGTAGAAGATAGTCTTCTGGCCTGTACAAGATGTGTGCTCATTGAAGATCTGTGTCATCAAGAAAAGGATCTTCAAGAGCAGGTCAGCAGACTGTGTAGCATCAAAGATGATGAGAAAGAGATCAGCTGGATCTTCAAGACCCTGCAGCTTCAAGAGCCCAAACCCCCAACTGTACTGAAAGAGGGGCAGGCAGAGTTTGTACCTATCAGATTGGGAAGTGGAAACTCCCATGCAGGTGAAGGCTGGAAGCTTGTGACTTCTGACAGCAGGAGAAAGGCTCCTGCTCCACCTGTAGATTTTTAACTACAGAACAGTTTAAGTACCCTGGTAGCAGACAAGGGGTTGGGAGCTCTGTCAAACAAAGTATCCAAGCCAGCTGAGTCTGAGCTATGCAGGAACACCAGGAGGAAGCAGTGGTCTATATTAGTGGGCGACTCCCTCCTGTGGGGAGATTCCCATCTGCTGACCTGATCTGTTGTCTAGGGAGGTTTCCTGCTTGCTGGTGCTCGGATTCAGGGCATTGTTGAAAGACTGCTGAGGCTTGTCAGCCCTCAGACTATTATTCTCTGCTGTTCTTCCATGTGGACACCAACAGTATTGCTAGTGGAGACATAGAAAGTATTAATACTTTCCAAGTGGGTGATGCATTGTTCTGGGGATGAGGGCCAAGGATATAGGGGCCTAGGTGGTGTCTCTTCAATCCTGTCAGTGAAGGGGAAGGGCCTGAGGAGGAGTGAATGGATTCTGCAGGTCAACAAATGGTTGGCCAGCTGATGTTGACAACAGGGATTTGTTTTTTCTGACCATGGGACAGATTGCAGATCAAGGACTGTTGGAAGAAACAGGATCCACCTGAGTAAGTGGTAGAAAATATCTTTGCCAGTAGGCTGGCCAGCCTGGTATGAAGAGCTTTAAACTAGGAACAATGGGGGAGGGAGAGGATGACCAACAATCAAGTGAGGAAGTGGTAGACTGGACTGGCAAGCAGAGGGTGTTGGGTAATGTGAACAGAAGGGACCTCATTCAGGGCCAAAGTGGGCTCACCCTAAGTATATGCACATAAATAAGGAAGTACCTCAAGGACAACATTATGGGGAAAGGTCTCATATCCTTTCCAGGAAATTAGCTGGATGGCTCTCTTAAGTGTCTGTCCACTAATGCATGCAGCATGGGGAACAAGCAGGAGGAATTAGAGGTCTGTTTGGCATTACAAGGCTACAGTCTCACTGGGATCAAGTAGATGTGGGGGAATAGCTCACACGACTGGAGTGCTGCAATAGATGGATGCAAGCTCTTCACAGACCAGGAAGGCAGGGAGGGGGAGTTGCCCTTTATGTGAGATAGCAGGGCGAATGCATGGAGCTCTGCCTTGGGACAGCAAATGAGCCAGCTGAGAGCTTATGGGTCAGGATTAGCAGGCAGACCAAAATCGCAGATGTTGTGGATGTCTGCTACAGACCATCTGGTCAGGAGGAAGAAGTTTTTGAAGCCTTCTTCAGACAATGGTAAAAAGCTTCATGTTCATAGGCCCTGGATCTCATGGGTGACTGCTGGAGGGACAACAAGCAATACAGGACGTTTCTGGAGTGTATTGGTGACAACTTCCTAAGACAGATGATGAGGAGCTGATGAAGGGAGATGCTCTGCTGGACCTCATACTTACAAAAAAGGAAGCACTGGTGTGCGATGTGAGGGTCTGAGGCAGCCTTGGCTGCAGAGATCATGGGATAGTGGAGTTCAGGATCTGGAGAGCAGGGAACAAGACAAATAGCAGGATCACAACCCTGGACTTCAGGAGAGCAGACTTTGGCCTTGTCAGGGATCTGCTTGGAAGAATCCCATGCAATATGGTCCTGGAGAGAAGAGGGTCCCAGAGAGCTGATTGGTTTTAAAGGATCACCTCCTCCAGACTCAAGAATGGTCCTTCCCAATGAGCAGGAAATCAGGCAAGAGGGCAGGAGGCCTGCATGTATGAACAAGTAACTCCTGACTAAAATCAAATGTAAAAAAGAAACATTCAAGAGGCAGAAGCAGTGACCCGAGAGGAATACAGAGACACTGTCTGAGCATGCAGGGATGGGGTTAGGAAAGCCAAAGCTCATCTGGAGTTAAATCTGGCAAGGGATGTGAAGAGCAACAAGAAGGGCCCCTAAAAGTACATTAGCAACAGAAGGAAGATTAGGGGAATGTGGGCCTGCAGCTGAATGGGGCAGGGGACCTGGTGGCAAAAGACACAGAAAATGCTGAGGTACTCAATACCTTCTTTGCCTCAGTCATCAGTGGTAAGACTTGCCATGAGGAACCCCAGGAACCCCCAGGCCCCTAAGAACAGTGGGAAAATGTGGAGCAAGGAAGAGTTACTCTCTGTGGAGGAGGATCAGGTTAGGGAACATTTAGAACAATTGGTTATACATAAATCCATGGGACCTGATGGGATGCACCCATGAGAACTGAGGGACCTGGCTGATGCCATTGTGAGGCCACTTTCAATTATCTTAGGAAGGTCACGGTGACTGGGAGAGGTTCCTGAGCACTGGAAGAAAGCAAATGTCACTCCTATCTTCAAGAAGGGCAAGAAGGAGGATGCTGGGAACTACAGGCTGGTCAGCCTCACCATGATCCCTGGGAAGGTGATAGAGCAAATCCTCCTGGGAACCGTTTCCAAACACATGAAGGACAAGAAGGCAATTGGGAGTAGTCAGCTTGATTTTACCAAGGGGAAATCCTGCCTGACCAACCTGTTAGCCTCCTACAATTACTAGCTTGCTGGACAAGGGGAGAGGAGTGGATGTTGTTTATCCTGACTTTAGTAAGCCTCTCGACACTATCTCCCATAACAACCTCACAGACAAACAGATAAAGTAGAGACTAGATAAGTGGACTTAATCTGGATTGAAAACTATCTGAATTGCCAGGCTCAGAGGGTTGTGATCAGTGGTATAAAGTTCAGCTGGAGGCTAGTCACCAGTGGTATCCCCCAGGGGTTGATACTGGGGCCAATACTGTTTAATATCCTCATTAATGACCTGAATGATACAAAAATGAGAGGAATAGTTGATACACACAGATGGTTGTGCTGCCATTCGGAAGGGCCCTTGACAGGCTACAGAAATCAGCAGAGAGGAACCTCATGAAGTTCAATAAAGGGAAGTGCAGAGTCCTGCACTTAGGGAGGAATAATTCCATGAAACAGTACAGGCTGGGAGCTGACCTGCTGGAAAGCAGCTCTTCAGAGAAGGACCTGGGGGTCCTGGTGCACTACAAATTGACCATGATCCAGCAGTGTGCCCTTGTGGCCAAGAAAGACAATGGCATCCTGGGTTGCATTAGGAAGAGGACTGCCAGCAGGTTGAGGGAGGTGATCATCCCCCTCTACTCAGCCCTGGTGAGGCCACATCCGGAGTACTGCGTCCAGTTCTGGGCTCCTTAATACAAGAACTCTCCACCCTGTCGAGGTCCCTCTGAATGGCAGCACAGCCCTCTGGTGTACCAGCCACTCCTCCCAGTTTTGTGTCATCAGCAAACTTGCTGAAGGTGCACTCTGTCCCTTCATCCAGGTCACTGATGAATAAATTGAACCGGATTGGACCCAGTATTGACCCCTGGGATACACTGCTAGCAATAGGCCTCCAACCAGACATTGTGCCACTGATCACAACCCTCTGAACTCCACCATTCAGCCAGTTTTCAATTCACCTCACTGTCTTCATCAGTTTGCCTATGAGGATGTTACGGGAGACAATGTTAAAAGCCTTCCTGAAGTCAAGGTAGACAACATCCACTGCTTTCCTCTCATCTACCCAGCCAGTCATTACATCATAAAAGGCTATCAGGTTCATTAACCATAATTTCCCCATTGTGAATCAATGATGACCACTCCTGATCACCTTCATGTCCTTCACTACATAGTCCAATCTATTTATCGGTACAAAGAAGATGCAATCTTTCACTTGTACATTATTTTAACCCAGAGTTCATATAATGCAACCCCTACCAGTACACTAAAGTTGCCAATATCTGATATTTTGTGACTGATTTACCATTGGGATCTTTTTCCTCATGTTCAGTCAATATTTTTCTTATCTAGATTTCTTTCCCATCAAGTATTAGTATTTAGTCTTGTATCTAAGAAATAGCTCTCGTCCCATGTTAACAATGTTTTCTATTTGCTAGTGGGGTACCAAGTCTGCTTTTGAGATATATTAAAGTACTTTTTTTTTCCATCAAAAATAAATTACTGGACCCAGGAACCACTTAATAGTCCTGTTGTGTGAAGGTACCTGTATCTGTATTAAAAAAGAGTCATTATGTAACTGTTCAGTAATACAACGTCTCTTTGAGTAAAGCCCATGGCCTTTTTACTCCAGCAGATTGTATTACAGATATGATCAAGTTCAGCCCACTTGGTTTCGCACAGACTGTGTCAGTAACTGCCACAGCCAGTCTTCTGGTCAGAAGTGTAGATGTTACTGCCAGTTGCCTGCTATGATAGAGGAATGTAGCCTAGATAGATGCTGCATGATGTCAGAGAAAAAATAATACCAGTCACCTGCAATGTCAACTGTTAATGGCCACTTTGTGCCCATTGCATTAAGAGAGATTCAGTCATTTTCTACAGCCTTTCAACCTTATTACATTTGGTGGTAAAGCAGTTAACTAAAATCTCCAATTTGTGCATGAACATACAGAACAATAAAAAATGAAATGTATTTTTTAAAAATGTGTATTTAGACAGAAATTAAGAAAGTTTCTCCATTATTTTTTAGGAAATGAAGTCATACATAACAGGAGAAGACTGTTTTATGACAGTTCTATACACTGTACAGTATTCCTCTTCTTCCTGTAGCTCCCAGATTCATTAGATTTTTGTCTTTGTGGATTTAGCATAGGGAACAGGGATTTTCTAGTACAGTTCTATAATACCATTTGTATGTCCTCCTAACTGAAATCTGTGAAAGCTTCAGAGTTGATGACTAAGTTATTGTGTGCAAGACAGTGACAAAGAGTAAGGAACAACAGTATTATCATACAGACAAAAAAGGATGCCGGTATCTAATGGATGGCAACCCTGCTTCAAAGCCTACTCAAATAATAGGATTCTCTTTAACTGTTGAAGGCTTTGGATCAGGCTCATTATGGTTCCTGATTCTTTTGGGGTTTACTACATAACGTATAACTTGTGCAATAATCCTTCATGATCAAACTGATTATAAATATATAGATAGTGGGTGTGGCTGTATGTATATACAAATAAAATCTCCTATTGATATTAATCCAACATGATTTTTGAAAAGAGCATGAGGATATGTGTCAGGAAAATATAAGAGAATTTATTTTTTGCTTTAGCAAGATGCACTTCTATGGTGTGCAACAATATTCTACAATATTCTACATTCTACATTCTACAATATTCTACAATATTCTATATAAGAACTGCTGCTAATATAGAATTTGGGTGTAAAATATGGTTCTTACTATTCAAGCTTGCATTTCTGAAAATCCTGGGGCTTTTTGTATACATCCTCTGGAATGCATATCTGTTATCATGTCTCATTTTAAAGCTTCTGCTTCAAAAATATAATGCATAATCAGTTTGATTATGTGACAAGCTGTTTCATCCTTTTTTTCTGTCCCCCTGCCCAAGCAACCTTCTGGGTTATGTTTGCATGAGACTTCTCTTTTTAACAAAAAAACTCACAGATATTTTCTGGGGAAACTCTTTCAGGAAGCAATTACATTCATTGTCTGTTGAAAGCTAATTATGATGTGATACTTCTAAATAATTAGTTTCTTTTTTTCTTCAGAAAATCAGAAACCCACTTAGGCAGTGGAAATGGAAGCCATTCATAGAATATTTAAAATACAGCCCTTTGAAAAAAATGGAAATAGCTATAGTTAAGATTTGTCTAGTTGAACCTCTTTCACAAGCACCATTCAATTTTCAGTCTTCAATGAGAAGAATTAAAGGACAAATTGCATCTAAAAGTTTATTCTAAACATTTTAAATTAAATCTATTCAAGTGATAACATCTGCTTTTTTATTTCAGAAATGTGTTTGAAAAGACTGCCACAGACTTGCATTACATGCTTTACTATGGCAATCTTAATTTTTACTGAAGGTAGAACCAACAATTCCAGAAAATAGTAGTGTTTTCCGATTAATGGTAGTAAAAAGTTAGTCCCAGAAAATGAAATCTGATATTGAATTTTAATGGACCTGGTCAGTAACTTTAAGAATGACATTTGTCCTTGATGATCCCTTCCTGTTGTAAATCTGGTAGGGGTGGGCTCAAGGGAAAGAAATCCCTGTAAGAAGAAAAGTAAGTAAGCCCAAGAGTTAATATTCCTCATGCATGGAAATTCCTACAGGAGCAGACCACGAATTTGGCAAAGAGGGAAAGGCTGGATTTGTAGTTGAGACAACTGAGTACGATCTAAGGGAATGGAGTTGTTCCTAGCTGTTGTATAAGTATCTTCTGTAAAGCTGATACATCATTTAAACTCATCTTTTTGGTTTTGGTCACTGCTATATATTATTTATTTTCCCAGTGCTACTGCTCTGAGCCCTCAGGTGAAACCCTGGCCCTGTAGAGCCTGTTAGAACAGTCTCAGCTGTGGAATCTGATTTCCAAAAGTATTGAACAGTCACAGCCGAAGTCAACAGGTGCTGTGGGTGCTTAGCACCTCTTCTGAATATCTTTCTGTCTTTCACATTGGGTACTTCATCACTGAAGCACTTAAAACTATGGTATTTTTATTATGAATTCTCTTCCTAAGAAGAAATTGTCACCCAGAAAAGGAATATAACAATAACCCTTTGCCTAACAGTGATATTATGAAGAAAAATAGAATTCATATTTCTGAGACACTCAAGCACTGTGACAGTGAAAGTCACAAAAAAAAAAAAAACTATGAGGAAAAGAATACTTCTGTGCTGGCTAAGAATAACATAGAGCAAATTAGGCCTAGGGACACAACATAACTAATGAAGAGATATAGAAATATTGAATAGTTGCCTCATTCACTAGGCACTATTCATCCAGGTTGCTACTGGAGGCAAGCATCCTATGGTAAAAATAGCAGGTGGTAATTTTGAGTACAAGGTAACTTCATTAGTGATTGCTTCATAAGGCATGTATACAAGGGAGACAAATAAAGAGAGGATAAGTCCACCAACTACATGAACAACAAGGTTCCTAACATTTGGGTACCTGGCTCTGCTAGTTTAACAAATTTTTATCAGCTCTTTTAAATAAAATTAAATTGTATATAATTAAACTTTAAACCTAACATATAATATGATTACCACTTTTTATAGAATCATGCAGAATGACCTGTGTTTCTATTAATAGGTATTCCTGTACACCAACAACACCCCACCCATAAAAGAAAGCATAGAACTTTGATTTAATGTATCAAACATTAGATTTCTTCTCAATATGCATTCAATAAGCAATACAAACAATATAAGTCCAACTTTCTATCTTCCTTAGAAAACAAGAAAAGAAAGATGAAACTAAGTATGCTGTGTAATAGGTAGGAATAAACGCTGCAAGAAGTGAAAACACATTTGCAACACTATTATATTTTCACATCATTGTTCAGAGAAAATTATATAAATATTTATATTAAACACTGTTTCTCAGGTTTTCACTGGTGTTATATTTCCTTGATCTACCTAAAAACTTGCAGGCATAACTGTTGGATAGAGAGCACTAAGACATCTCTGCCTGTAAAAAAGCTGACTTGTATACAGAATTTACCACTGAAAGAACTATTTTGTTAGTAAGAACTTACTCCAATATCTTACTGATGAATAGTTTTAAGCCAGAGAAATCCTTTGCCAGTATAAGAAGTATCTCCTTTATGGGAATTTACCAATGTAGCTCCATTGGCAGATGTAAATTGGGACGTATTAAAAGTGTAAACAACGCTAGAAAGTGACCTCTGAAGTCTGTTTAGGCACCATCATAACCTTTTCTGATGCTCAATGACTTGAGTTCTTGTGCCTCAAAAATTACACCAAAGATGGAAAGATTATTTTTACATGTATTTTTGAGAAGTGAAGCAGTCATCTCCTGGGAAGGATAATGAAAACAGTAAAGACAGATTTCAATTCAGTAGAGACACTAGATATGAAGACTGGCAGTTGGTGAACTATCCCTCACATTTAGTTGTTGAACTGTCTCTTGGGCCCATTTAAGAGCTACTAATCCTGAATATTTTTTCAACCCTTGTAACATCACTGACCACCAGGATTACTTCTTCAAAATGCATATGTTCCTAAAAGGTGTATTGGTTCTGCTATGATCTTCTGATATTCTAAATTTCTCATACACTATCCTATGAACATTTCAGTTTTCCATTCTGTTAAACACAGGAGAAGATCCTTTAATATAAGGTCACAAAAAAAAAAAAAACAAAAAAACCCTTTGTTGGGTTAGTCCAGCATCTTGTATGAACAAGGACTTAGTCAGACACAACACTTACAGAAAGTATGTAAGAAACAGGGCTTGTCCAGGCTTATCTGTCCTAATGTCCTAATATGGTTACAGTTTTAAGTGGTTTTTGGCCATACCTTCATGTTCATTTTACAGTATCCTCAATGGCACTTTCAAGTTCATATTCCCTATTGAATTATGCCATTGTCTTGGTGTTGGAAGGTGTCTGAGGGGGCAGCACCAGAACGTTGCAGCTGGGGGGTGGGGGAGCGACCACTCAGGATTAGCTGGCGCTAGCAGCCCCCCACAGCGTGCTCCCTCAGGCTGTCTGGAAGAACACCACSGCATGACAGTGGCCTCAGGCCACTAGGACCAGCCCCACGAAACCTTGCAGCATTGCCCCTTAGTGCCCTTGCACCCTCAGGCATGATGTGCACCTCCAAAACTCTCTGATACAAGCAGGGCCCAGGGCGTTCCCCTTTACAGGACATCAGCAGCAGGGCATCTATCAGAAGAGTAAATTTCACATGTTGCAGAGGAATCCCTCACCCAAATCCATCTTGGAAAAGATTAAACATATGAACACGATTTCAGTCAGAGCCTGCTTTGTTCCCACAACRACAAACCAGTTCCTGCAACATGTCCTTGTTTTCAGGCTGTGCCTGACCTGCTGCTGTGAGAGCCCTTACTCTGACACTGGCAGGCACGCTGAGGAGAGGATTGCAATGCAACCTGACTGTGCTGCACAGCCATCCTCAGGAATTCCAGACGACACTGGTCAATCAAACCGTGTTTTAATGACTGGATCCACATGCATTTTTGTGCTGGGAGTTATATCTTCCCTTGGCAGCCAACATTTCTGACAGTATCTAATATCTGATTAGGCGCAGCCTCCTTTCTCTCTGTCGCAGGGGTGGAGGTATTAACTCAGGGTTTGTTGCAAACAGGTTTATTGAAGATGGTGATACAATGTAGTCATAGCAAGCAAATCTTACTGCACATTTGTTATTGCCAGAGTCTGGGTTTCTTATCTCTCCAACGGTTTCTTGTCAAAGATTCTCTTAACTCCTGGAGAGTAACCTTGAGAGGCACCCTAGCTTTCTGTCAATTTAAACTTTAGTCTGACCTCTGCTCCAGGGCCTTCTATGTGTGGGCGGTAGAGCATCTGGAGGTAGGATGGATGTGATGGTGTGCTCCTTTCCCCCCCACTGATGTGCTCTCTCCCCCTCAACCTGACCTCCCTGTAAACAGCACGTATGTAGGGGCTAGTTGAGCATGCGCCAACTAAGGCCTGTCTAGTATGCAAATATGACTATGAGTCAATCATCTCCCCCCCATAAATAGGGGGCAGCCCAGAGCCCCTTAAGCTCTCCTGCATAGCAGCTGGCTGCACTGCAGAACCTCCTCTTGAGCAGGGACACCTCTCAAGGTTACTCCTCGAGGTCAAGAGATTCCTTACCCGCAACAGATCCTCGGTAAGTGATTAATAGCATGCTGAACTTTTGTGAACTTCATGAAACTTTGCTGAGTTATATCTCTGATTAATTGCACACATAATCCCTTAGACATAAACCATTGACCAAGTCTGAGACTAGGACTGGATCCAGCCGCACCTAGGCTCCTCTCCAAAGGAGTTTAGAAAGCAAGGGGGTCCAGTCTGAACCTCGTGACTCAACGGGAGGGTCTCCGTTGCACACGCACCTGACCCTGTCCTTCATGCAGTAAATAACTGAGTGAACCTTGCCAATCGAACCTTGTTAAATCGTTCTTATTTACGATTGAACTTTGTTAAGTTGCTGTCTTACTGCAATAAACGTAATGCTGCTTCCCTCTTACGAGTGAAGTGCATCACTCCTTTCGCGACAATGGATGCTTGAAAGGTCCTGCTGAGACTGCTACACACTCATGGGGTAGTAGGTTGTAGGTAGTAGGCCATTGGGAACTGACAGAGTTTTTGAGTCCGTGAAACCAAATGGCTGAAACAATCTATAGTATAGGCCTCTTTAATACCTCCATTTACTGTAATACCCTAATGATATAATTTTTTTATGTCAATTACTATGCAAATAAAGTCAGAACACCATTGCAGTCTTTTCTGATCTGTAAAATATAGTTTTTTTTCAATTTCTTGGGCAGGGAAAGGCAATAAATATATTAATAAATCAAGAAATAAAAATATAATGGATGCAGTTCTCCAATCTGCTATGATCTCATCTTTTGTCTTGAAAAACAGATATACTCAAACATATTCAGATCACCCCATTGTGCCTCTGGCCATTGCTCAGTTGCAAAATCCAGTGATTTCTATGGCAGCTATTCTAGGACATCATAATAAACTATAATATTAAACATAAACTATATTATTTAACACAGTCTGTACCCTATGACTTAATTTAAAAGTGATTCTTTATCAGGGGGAGGCTTCACATGTGACAGGTTCTGTTTATGGAAAAGATGTTAACAGCTGTCTCCAAGGACTAACAGACCTGGAACTTTCAAACTTGTATGAGTAGCAGGAAATGACATCAAATATCCAAAATGTGAAATACTGGAAGAAAGATAACTTAATCAAAAAATCTGAAATAGTTCTAAGCGGGGAAAGCAGATGAAGACAGAGCAAGCTATTAAGTAACCTGCCAACTAAAAAGTCAGAAATGGTAATAACAGCATAGATATGATCTCAAGATACTCAGTCTAACTCTTTTCTAGCACATGTGAAATCTACTGCTATACAAAAAATATCTGGCTACTCTGGCCAACAGATGATGCTTTGTATTACTTGTGGATCTGGTATGTGACTCTACCTTCTGCCTCTTTGCACCTGCATTCCTCTTAATGTCACATAGTTTATTTCTGATAGTATAGATCATGCATTTATAGAATGAAAACTTTCAATCCTAGTCAAAGCTGTATATATTTATAGGGTGCTACAGTGCAGCCAATTTTTTTTCCATTTCACAGAATCACAGAATGGTTGAGGTTGGAAGGAACCTCCGGAGATCATCTAGTCCAACCTCCCTGCTCAAGCAGGGTCACTTAGAACACGTTGCCCAGGACCCTGTCCAGACGGCTTTTGAATATCTCCAAGGATGGAGACTCCGCAACCTCTCTGGGCAATCTGATGGTGTTCAGACAGCTACAGCTTTTGGATTTATCTAGTTAGGTGAGAACCCAGGCTTTTATTTAAAACCAACCAAACAAAAATAAATGGCCCAAAGTTTTTAATGTTCACAGCTGTGCAGTGATTTTTGTGAGCTTACTTAAAAATAAAATAAAGATTAAAAATCCGCCAAATAAACAAAAATAACTTCCACTTTTTAAATTTTGTCTCCTGTTTTAAGCTCATCTTCTGCTTTTGGGGTGCCAAGCCCATGACTTGGAACACATACAATTAGTTCTTGTGACATAAGAGCATGATGATTGTGACATTATATCAAACATTCAGGACACAGAGCTTGATTCTCCATTCAGCTACCCAGGCAGGAGGAGCCCTTGGCTGTATAACCCGCTGGCAGTGCTTGAGGACACGTTGCTTTTATTAAAAAAAAGGGGCGGACGGAATAGCAGTTACTCGCCTGTATTTTGCAAGGGCGAAGCATGCCTTTCCCTTATGCCTTCGCAACTTGGGCAATGCCCCGGAGGTGGACAGCGCTCTTTCCACGCGACTCACGGCAAGCACGAAGGGCAGGGCAGGACAAGATGGTGCGGGAAGTCGGGGCCGCCAGACAAGGCCAAGCTGCTGAGGCCGCCCAGTGCCTGCCCCCGCGGCGACAGCAATATGGCCCCCTCCACGGGCCTCATTGAACCTCGCGCCTCAATCTCCGTCCCCTCGAGCCTGCCCCCCCCCCGCAGCGGCCTCGCTCCTCCTACGCGCCCCCCTAGCACTGCCCCTTCCGGCCCGTGCGCTTTCCCAGACGTTGTATGTACAGAACGGGTGGGAGGGGGAGGTTGCTATGGAGACCGCGTGAGGTCAACGACGGTACCACACGTGGCGGGGAGAAAATGGCGGCGCCCGTGGAAGTCTGTCATGTCGCCTGTTGCGCCAACCGGGTGGGCGGCGGGGTTGTGTCGTGGGGGCAGAGAGGCATCCTCGCCTTCGGCAGTTGCTGCGATGTCATCCTATACGAGCCGGCGGTGAGTGGCCGCCATGCGAGGTGGGGGAGGGCGCGGCGGCTCGGGGCTGGCCAGGGCGGCGCCCGCAGGCCGCGAGGCCTTATTCTCGGCCCCTTCTCATCCTCCCGCAGGCGAGACGGGTGGTCGCCGTCTTCCGCGGCCATACGGACAGGGTGAACTGCGTGCGCTGGGTCCGCCGGCGGGACGGCGGTGAGTAGTGCAGCGCGGCCCGGCCCGGCCCGTTCTGTGCCCAGGACCCCCTAGGCCCGAGTTCGGCGGGTGGGGGCCCGCGGGAGGTGGGGGCGAACCGCGGCGGCGTCTGTGCCCCTCCCGGGGAAGACCCGCTCTGGGAAGGGGCCGGGGCTGCTTCCCGGGGGAGCTCGGCGCTGCTTTCTTGCCCCTGGGAGGAAGCGGATGGATTCAGTAGCAAAGCCAGGGGAACTTAAAACATAGGGAGCTGTAACGCTTCAAGCTCTTGCTAGTTTTCCTGGTAGAGATTTTAATAAATGGCTCCAAAGGAATTTAACACATTAAACTCAGGTGGGCTTTCCTTTAAATGAGCTGATCCGGTCAGGCTCTCTCTCTGCTCCTGACTCTTCAGCTCACGTCAGCTCTGGGAGGGCGGTGTTTTGTACCTGTGACTGCAGGGGATTTATCAAACCGGTGTTTGAACCGTGACTTTATTCAACGATACTTGTACTGCCTCTTAAGAAGAGTTTGGAGTTTTGAGTGTTTTGACACTGCAAATTGATTTGTAATGCGTCTTAAGAAATTTTGGCTTATAAAGCTGTGAGTTGCACAGAGGTCATATTCAGGAAAAAAAACCAAAACTCTGAGATAAAAATGTTTATAAAAGCCTTATGAGGCCTTTGCTTGATAGCAATTACAGCTTTTAAGATAGCTTGATGCATACTTTTCAAAAGCACTTATTCTTGCCCTTAGGCTTTTAGTGCAACTCTCTGATAAAGACAAATAAGGGTATTTATTGAACAGTTAGTGTAATGTGTTTATGGCTTGTGATTTTTCGTGTGTGTGTGTGTTTTGGGTGGGTGGGGGACCTGGGGGAAAAGAGTCCTCTTTAATGACAACTTTCAAATGGTTGCACTAAAATGTTTTCTTCTCTTCCCAACTTTTGTTTTTTGTCTTAAAATGGATTAAAAGAAACTATTTTCTGAGAACTTGGGAATTATATTTTCATGTGAGGATTTGAACTCTTTTGGATTGGACTTCTTTCTCTCCATTTTTTGTTTATTCTTCCTATCCTGCAAAAAGACCAAACAAAAAAAATAAAACATTAAATTATATTCTTGGTTTTGAGAGTCTGTTTGAAAAGGTATATTCTTTATCATATTTGTATGAAACTCTAAGCATTCCTGTCGTTTTTCTCATAGTGTTGTCTTAAATGATGAAATAAATGAAATTATTTTTATATTATCCCTACTTTACTTTAATGGAAACTTTATTTAAAGTTGATGTACAGGATGCTCTTTGAGAAGTAACTAATATAACTGCTTATGTTTTTGTCTGCCGTATAAAGTAAGGGTTCACAAGACTTAAGTATATTTTTTTTTAGCTGTTGAAACACAGTTAATTTCTGGTGGATCTGATAAACAACTTATTCTTTGGGAATGGAATGGAATGGGAACATGGAATATTCAGGTAGGCAGAAATAATATCATTTTAGAGCTTTTTGGGGGGAGATTTCTCAAATGCCACAAATTGTCTGTTAAGTGAAATTATTTGTTTTGTCTGTATTTTTTTATTCATATTTCTTCAATGTTCCTTGACTATTGTACCCCATATATATCTCCTTTGAACTGTCTGTCTTTAAATTCCTGTGCAAATGTTGGTACTTTATCATGCTGTGTTTAATTCTAATTGTTGCTGCTTCTCTTCCACATCTTTTTTTTTTTTTATATCAGCCTTCCATTAAGAAATTAGCTAACCCATCATTGTGTGGATTTGTCTAGCATGTCTCAAAGATCCTGTTTCTCTGTTCTAGAGTCTTCAGATTTGTTTTTTCATGTAATGCCTAATTTATTTATTTATTTATTTATTACTGCCTTATTCTTCATACTGTGAGGCTTTTGGTTGAAACTTTCTGTACACTTCTTTCTCATTTCTTTATATCCATTTCTAATGATTTCTGGTCAATCCACGTAACAATGTAGTACTGATATATAGATACTCTTACCAGAAGAATATACAAGTTGGGGTATGTGTATTTAATAAGAAAAAAACCCAAAAAGTATGGAATAGTTGAATTTTGTAAGGAGAAATGGAGAGAAGTAAGGAGATTTGCTAATTTATTATTAATGGTGTAAAAATGTAATGGAAAAGATGAAGTATGGCATAATATGAGCCTTTAGAATAAACTGAAGTTAAGAAGATAAGTTACTTTAGGTAGAAAAGAAAGCTGTTTGGTGATTTGTCTAATTTGTTATATAACTTTTTTAATCTAACTTACTAGCCACTGACTTTTGAATAGCTGTATGGGAAAACCATTACATAGGCTACCTCAAGGTGGATCAGACTTGGCATTTTGAAATGTGCAAGAGTAGTAATGTACTAGGGGGAAGTGCACCTAGGCTAATGGTTCTTAGGCTTGTTTGATGGAGGAACACACACACACACACACACACACACACACACACAAAAAAAACCCTTCCTTGCTGACTTCCATATGTTGTGATTATTTATTTAAAATAATAAATTTAGAGATTTATTTAACCTCTGTTTTTTCCACTGATGTGCAGCACAGCCTAATGACAATCTTTGAAAAAGAATGTGAGTAAACGTGTACATTTTAACAATGATTCTTGACTAGTGCAAAGGTAAAGTTGTATATTGGTTCAATCAAAAATTGTTCCTGTGGTCTGTCAGGCTATTGTTTGAAATATTGTCAAGAATATTTGTGCCAAAGTTTGGATAAATGCTAGATTTTTCCCAGTCACAGAAGTACAAATTTCTCATTTTGCTCTTTATATATATGAAGAACAGATTACAAAGTGCCTCACCTGTATTCATTCATTAGGAAAGTATATACTTAAGTCCAGATTTGAAGTTTTCGTTTTTCAGGTGAGTATTTTGGAGGTGTAAAAATATTCTTTAATTTGCAGAGAACACACGATATGCAGAGTGCTGTAGCTGCTGTTTATTCCACTGTATTCTGTGCTCCACATCTTCCTTCTCCTGTCCCTCATCCTAAAGAACATCTCATAGAAGTTTGGAGAACCTTAGTGAAGGAGAAGTGGAAAGACAGCAGCTCTTTCTAACTTCTGTACTGTTTCCACCTACATTGTTGTTGTGATATCTGTAGTCTTGCAAGGCTTTCTTCAAGAAATAGCGATGTTTGTATAATGTACACAGGAACATTTAATTCTGTTCAACTTTGAACAAAATCTTGTCAAGTTAATATTCCTTACTGCTGTATCCCTCCCCTGTGTTTTTCTTGGAATATGCTGTAGCTTAAGCATACGCTTGGCAGAAGCTCTGCAGTCAGGAACATACAATTTATTTTCACTATTAAATTATTTAAAAACCAGAAAGTTTCTTAAAAATTCTCTTGGATAAGTTGCTGGAACTGAGTTTTATTAACTTGTATAACTCTTTCTGTTGTATTCAGCTTGCGAAAAGCATTCCTCTCAAAGGCCATACTGAAGCTGTTTGTGCTGTGGATGCTGTCTACCAGTCAGATGAATCTGACTTAAATCTGCTAGTAGCTTCTGCAGCTTCTGACTCTACTGTGAGAATCTGGTCTTGGCAAGGTTCAGAAGGTAAAACTTGTTAATGTTAGGGACAGCATACTGGCTTAATATCTAACTGTAAAAATGATGAATGCATATGCATTGAAGTACTTCTACCTGGCTGAAGACTGACATCTTCTAAAGCAACTGCACTGACTTCTCTTTAAACTTGGGTCCATCAAGAAACTGCATTACTCTTTGGAAGCTGTTAGGGTTATACTAGTTTAATAACTGTGGGTCAAACTAGCCTTCATTTTTCATCACTGATATGTTGGCTGAACTTACTGATGATAGGTTCTTTTTAATGTGTTTTCAAAATCTGATAATCTGGACCCTAATTTTTCCCTGGAATATGGGAGCAAGCTACAGCTGTGTGTGTGTGAAGTAAAATTACTTAGTAAAATGATAATACTGGCCTTAGAAAACTGAAGTTAAATTAGTCACCTGTTTGTTAATATTGATTTGAGTCCAATGAAGCCTGAGATTATAGGGTCTTGACCTTCTATTGAACTACATCCTTGTATGTACACACAGGAGAATAGCTCTTTGGAATACATGAAGAATAAACGGATAATCTAGATGCAAAGTGTTACTTGTTAGTTGAATTGTACTGATACCATCTCTCAAACTAGTTTCTCCATTAGCTGCTGTACCTGAGGATTTGCTATTGTCCTGCCTACATTGGAGAAATAGGTTGGGTTTGCTAGCCTTCAGCCCCATGTTCTACAAAACATTCCCCTATGCTCTGAAAGAACACCCTCAAGTCCTGGCTTTTCCCTTCTATCTTGCTGTTGTGTGATAGGACATTTTTAATCCTACTTCTGTAGGAAGGGTATTTTGCTATCCTGTCTGTTACTCTGATCTTGATGGCTCACTAGTTTAACCGCTTGTAGGATCTCGGGGGAATTTGGAGGGAGGCTGACTTCTTTTTTTGTGATTTGCAATATTAATTGCTTCCGATAGGTTGTACAGTTTCATTACAGTAACCTTAATACTAGGTGGAGAATATTGACTTATCTTCCAACTCAGCTAACTTTGGATGGATTTCCATGGGTCCACAAAAGATAACTTTATTATTTTAGGGTTTCTTTCCCTCTAAAAATCAATGGCTCCTGAAAACTATAGAAGTATTGTAGCTCTTTAAAATAAAATTGAATGGGAGTTTTTAACAATGCAATGCAGGAGATGATAGCGTAACTGTAATACTTACATGATGAATGAGATCAAGACTGTCTATTCTCATTTTTCAGTTAAATGCCTTCAAATTTTGCAGTTTGGAAATGGATTTGTTATGGATGTTTGCTTATCCTTCTTGCCTGGCAGCAATGGTAAGTACAGCTGCAGATCCTGAATATCAGCTCAGGAAAAATAAAACCTACAAAATCCCTCAAATGTGTTTTATAAATGTTGTAATAGGGTTTTCGTTTGACCAACTCCAAAACCTTGTGGCTTTTTGTTTTGTTTTTTAATTTCTAGGGAATCATTCTAAGCTGCTGCTTATATTTAAAGATTTTGGTTGACTGTGTTCTTAGCAGTTGGAATATTCGTTGATTACAGTGTTTTCAAAACAATGTTCAAATGGAGTTCTTTAGTTGTACTGTAAGATAGAGGGCATAAAAAATGATAATGGAGCTGTAAGCAAGTGGGATAGAATGATGCTGTTAGTTTCACAGAATCAGTTGTGGTACTGCTGTTTGTCCATTCCTGTCATTTAGATTGAGTGGCAAGATGCAGAAAAGGAGTTTGTGTGCCTGCATCAAAAATTGCAGAGTGAAGAGTAGCGTTGACCAACTCTTCAGTCCTAAATAAATATGAAAAAGTTTAACTGATGAACAAGTTTAACCCAACTGTTGAGTATGGTTTATGTAGTTTTCTGTTAATGCGTATGTTCAGACCTTTTCCATAGTGAAGCTGCTTTTGTAGCCTGCCACAGATGTTTTTCTGTTACAAACCACTAGAAGCTTTTTTCTAAACTAAATGTTATCCTTTAATAAAACCGTACAAGCCAGATGTGTATGTTCGGTTTGTTTAAATATCAGTAGAGTCCTGCATCTGGATGGAGGAGTACTGTGCTCCCGAGAGAAAAAGTACAATGGTTTCTTACTGTATCTGGAATTATTCTATGCACATGTGCACTTCAGAATTCTGCGGTGGTGTGCGCTTTGAGTGTATACCTCCAACACAATTGCATAGAAGCTTATTTTGTTCTTTGACTTCTGATAGCTTTCCTATTTCATAAGAACTGTATCAATGGAACAAAATGGATTGTTCCATTTGGAAATGATAACGTCTGCTTCCAGGGCATGTCTGATATCAAAAGCAGTGTTATTTATCAGTAAATAATTTTAAACTCTCTCTCTCTGTTTTTACTCTAAATATACTAGTAGATGGTTGTTGAGATGAAGTTAAAAGGCTTGAGGGTAAATTAAAATCTTATCTCCAGTGTAAATTTTTGTTTGAAGTGAAGTACCTATACTGCCAGTACAAAAATCAGTATAAAATTCATACTGTGAAGCAATAGATTATTTCTTCATTTATGATACTGTACAGGTAAGAAATTCTCACTTTAATACTCTAGAGCACTGCTTCAGTTTAACATTGAAATCATGTTGTATATAAAAGACAAGTGATTATTCATTCATTTTGCAAATTTAAAAAATCTGAAACCTAGATTAGTGCATTAATTCTTAAAACTAGATGATTCCAAAACTGAAATTGTATAGAAGGCTTGAATTTCTTTAGATGGTGGAATAACAAACACTTTGCTTTGCTGAGAACTGCCCCCCACCCCCACCCCTCAGAATCCTCAAAACCTGATGTTGCTTAAACTTGTATTTAAAGCAGTTAATCCTTTATTACAGTCTCTTTCCCCTGCTAACTTAAATTACTTATCCAAAATAACACAATGCTTATAACCTGAAAAAGAGTTCTTTAACTGGAATTCTTTTCAAATGAGAAATTATTTGCTTAGGTTTTCTAAGAGAAAACTCCTTTCATATTTAGAGCAAATTAAATATTCATATCCATGAAATAAATGTAAATAAATAAAAATCCCTAATGCTTGAATTTTCTGGAGATGTGTGAACTCCAAGAAAACTACCAGTTAGCATCCTAAATATGTGTAGATAATATTACCTACATGGCAAAATAACTTTTTTTGGGGGTCTTGTGTTCTTGAAGTGCTTGTTTATTTTGCACAGTATTAGATGTCTGACTTGGAATACTTATAGGATGGCATGATACTATATCTTTTATATTTGTATTACTATATTTTTGCCTTATTTCTGTAATTCTTAAAATCTAATATTCTGTGACATTGTAACTGTAGCAATGAAGACTTTTTTTTTTTCTTTTCTCTTCCAGTACCAATATTGGCTTGTGGTGGTGATGACTGCAAAATAAATTTGTTTATACAGCAGGATGGTCAGGTAACTGTAGCTTTTAACTCTTGTTCACAACAGTACAGTTCTTCTGCTTCATTTCTTTTCATGTGTGCTACTGATGATATTTTGAGGTTCTTCAGTAGCTGTTATCTCTCTATAGATAGCCATCAGTTACAACTGCTCTTGTTCAAATACTCCATTCGTTTCCTAGGTAATTATATACAGAATGTTAAAGTTGGGATCAGTGTGTAAAAGTTTAGTTTTCATATTTTTTTCTCTACACAAAGATAGCCTGTCTTTCTATTCCCACTGACATGAAATAACTATGCCTTTCGTTCTTTAATGGGTATCCATTCATTGAGTGCTTCATGTGGAAATGATGTTATTTTCAGTCTGTAAGTTCTCACAATAAAATTGAGATGATTTCTATCTTTGAAATTGTATGTTTGTCATTAAGTATGCCCTTTGTGCTAAATGCTTCTGAAAGTCCAAAGAAATATTTGAATGACTTGATCTTCTACAAGCATACGCATTTTTTTCATGCATTATTTGGCAGTTGGCAATGTTTAGTTTTTTGTATGGTTAAATGTTCCTTTGGAGCACTGCAAAGAAATTCTGTCCTCTCCTGCATCTGTCTATTCAGAAGCTTTGTTAGACTCTAACAGGAATTGTTGAATGATTGTCAGTCAAAACATGTGAAAAAGTGTCTTTTTTTCCCCTCCCTAGCAGTCCCTTTGAGWAAACTAAACAAACAAACGAGAAACCTTCAACCAACCACTGAAACTCACGTGCATAGGAAGCTTTTACTTTATGAATCTCTTCAGGTATTCTTCAGCCCTTAAAGGCTGAAGAACAGATATTCCTTTCTACCTTTTGGGAGAGACAAAAGCCTCTTGTAGATTTTGTGTGTTCAGGCTGTTACATACAATAATAAGGTGTGTTTTGGGTTGTTTTTGTTGTTGTTGTGTTGTTGTTTTTTTTTAAATAAAATAAATACTTCACCCTTTATCTGCTATGTTCAGTGATATCTTGACCACTAGCCAGGAAAGAAGGGTCACTTTCTTAGCTTTTGTTTCTTTGTAGCACATAAATTGAATTGGTTTGATGACATCTTCTGAGAATGAGAGTGCAGCTCATGAGCCTTATTGTGGTGCTAAAGGAAGACTTTCATCTCAAGGGTTGCACAGTTAATTTACCTCATTTAAAATACAGAACTTGTTTTCTTGTATTGCTTAGATTAATAAATAACATGCAGTTTGACTACCAAGGTGTTCAGATATGCATAACTTACTTTGGCAGTTGTTGGCCAGCTTTTCGAATATGCCAACGTTCTTAGCCGTTCTTAAACACAGATGATCCATCAGTATGTGGATGTATGAAGGAAGGTAACATGAATAAACAAGCTCTGTGTCGTAAAGCAAGTTTTACGCTGCTGTCTTTTTGGAGGGAAGAGGCTTTACTCATAGGAGGGGTGAGGATTTTTTTTCTTCTGCAGTTTTTATTTTTCACATTGTCAGTTTTAGGAAGTGTTTTCACCAGCTGTCTTAGCAGGGTGAGGGTTCAGAGTCCTTTCATAGTTTTGTTTTTTTAATATAAAGTTTTTTTTTTTTTTTTTTTAAGCATATGGTGGGACTTCTGGTTGGTGTCTATCTTAATTTTCCAGAGCATTGCTGTTAATTAAGTAAACTCTACAGACAGAGACTACTAAATAGACTCTACAGACAGAGAAGAGACCAAATTTGATTACATGTAGAATAAAAATACCTGTAGGGTGTATGAAAGCTATTAACAAAATGAAAATATCCTTGTAAGCCTTCTGACATAAATTACTTCTTGGCCGCTAAGGGGAGGTTCTCCTCTTTATTCAGGTTCTCTCAGATCTGCTGACACCTTTATTATGGCTTCTATAGTTCTGTTTTTTGGAGGTATTTGAAGGAAGTGTTAGCATTATCCTGTCATTTTTCATTTGAACTTGTTATAGAAGAATGATTAAAACCTGAAGTTTGGCATTCTTTCCTGACTGGTAAGGATCCCTAGCTCCCTCTGGTTGATTGTGACTCTTTGGAATCTCTTCCTGTAGTTAATGTCCTAAAAACAATCATATGAACCCAAAACAAAGAGTAAAGATTCATAAGGAAACAAAGGAAACACAAAGGACATTGTTATACTCTGAGGAAAGATAAAACATCTTCAGGTTCCTTTCATTAGCTGGCTCAGCCTGCCTCTTGGGTAAACTCATGAATTTTATGATTGAAATATATTTATTCATAAAAGCTGCTTGGTTTTGAAATTGAGTGGGCAGACTGCAAACCCTTAAAGACCATCTACCCAGAGATCCCTTAAAGCATTATGAATAGAGAGAAAATGTCTTTGCTTTTCTGAATTACTGAAAGAGGATATTGGTTTTATAATGGTGCCTAGGGAAGAATCTTTCCAAAAAAAAAAAAAAAACCTCTTCTTGCCTGAGATACTAAAGGCCTATGAAGGGAGATCAAAAAAAAGCGGAAGATCTTAAAACAAGAGAGCTCTGTGTTGAACTTGGTTTTGTATGAAGGTTTTATGGTGTATGTTTGAGCATGCTTCCTCCAGATAATCTGGTGAAATTTCAGCCAAATTGGAAAGTGGAATCAGAGACTTAAAGGTAATTCAGACTCCTTCTAATTCTGTGAAGACTGTCAACTGGATAGAGGAGGGAGATCCAATCTGGTGTCCAACAGAGAAGAAAACTGATAGGACTTGGACTTCTGTTACCTTTTGTGGCAGTTGCCAATTTGCCAATCGGTACTGCCAGCCTGGTCCTGAAGGTCATGTCCTCAAAGAACATGTAGGTAGAGTTAGTTGTGCTGAGCGCGCTGGGCATGTCCACAGACAACCAGGCTTCATTAGTTCTGCTACCTCTATAACAGCTTTATTCTTTGCTTGAAAGATAATATACCAGAATGTTGCTACACAAATATGTTAAGAAATTAATTAAAAGAGGCAGGGGAAAGGCTGTAAAGTAGACGGTGAGACAATGAGTTTTTGTTAGATACAACTGTTAGAAACTACTGTAACATCTAACATTCTCATGTATTCAGTAAGGACCAAGGGGAAAACTGAAATAGAGAAGGGGAAGGCTAAGAATATAGAAGCAAAATCTATAAAATGAGGGTTCCAGATGAAAATATTTATAAATAGAATCCAGGCAATACTAAAAACTTTTCTAACCATGTGTATCTGTAAGAAACTTTAAATTGGTGCATGTTTAAAACAGAATACATCCAAGGAAACTAAATGTGCGATATTGAGAGGGAGAGAGATTAAGGAAAAGAGCAATAACAGTATGAGAAAGTGTTGAAAAAAAAGTAGAGGGTTGTAACAATGACGCTACTGCTTTCTCAGTTTCAGTGGGCAATTTTTTTTGTTGTTGTTGAGACTTTCTTGAAAATTTTGAGTGAATGCTTGTACTTTAGCACAATAGACAACTGTATGCTTGACCTAGTGTTAAGTAATGCATAAAAGCCTATTCAAGAAGTGGCTTAGAACCCTGGGGGGAATTAGTAACCTCAAAGTAATTAGTCTTATTCTCTAAAGAGAAGAGAAATACCTACTTTCCTTAATTTTACTCTTTGATGAGAGAAGATGAGGCTAAGTTTAAAAAAACAACCAAAAACAAAAAAACCCCAAACTCTGAAGTTAAATGTAGGAATGAGAATTATTAGATGTGTGTTAGATACTGCTAAAGTGGCATTTCAGGAGATATGCACACTGTTTAATGTAAAAAGGAACCATAGAAAACAAGAAGGTTAGCAAAAGTTCAGCCTGAACTAATTTTTCATTTGGGAATAAAATTGCAAACTAACCTTAGTGAATGTAAAATACAGAGCATAGAGTATATCAAATTTATATAAATGAATGAATAAATACGTATTTCAAACTACTATTGGAGTTGTTAATAGTTAAAAAGATACAAAACTCATTAAATTTTTAATGCATTATAGGAAACRAAGTCTTCAAGAGTCCTTTAGATCATTGTTTGAACTTGCTTCCTCGGCAGTTCTTGTTCTTATATATCCAGAATCAGTTTGGTATTTAAAATAAAAATCTCTTCTGGAATCCTGTATCCAAGAGTGCCAATGAGTGCAGAAGTCACTAGCCAAATAAAACTTATATGGCTGTGAGAACATAGATTCTTAATCAAGACCAAAACTTTCTGACCTGGAAAATTCTGTTAAACTATTCTGGTCATATGCCTCATACAGATGGTTCTGTAACATTAGAACTGCAAATGTGAAACAAGGAAAAGCAGAGTAACATTGCTTGATGGGAGAAGATGATTTGGGGGATTACTCAGGAAGGTATGGACCAAAGGGAGAGGCATTCATTTTTGAATGTGTTTAGTTAGGTATAAAGCTGTCTGGGTGAATCACTATTGCTGACCAAATTCCCCTGAGTTGAAGACAGAAGTTTTGAGAAAGCCTTTCTTGTTGCTGTGGTTTTTGTTCGTTCTTATTGTGTTGCTTTGCTTTGTGTGCAGGTAGGGAAAGAGAACTAAGCTGCAGTGTTGTGCTGATAGCAAGGTCTATCATTTAGTCTTAACTCTTGGTAGGCCTGGCTAAGGGATTTAGCAGAAGATAATACAAGAGATAATGTCACAGCTATTCATATGTATTAACGCTAATGTTTTAAGTCTAATGATTATTTCGGGTATTTTATGCCAACTCATCTTTACTCAAACTAAAGCAGAAGTTAGGGGATAAAAAATATCATGGGAGTAGAGCCTTCTACGGACAAAGAAAAACAGAAATGTTTTAAGTGCCAAGTAAGCAATAAACATGTCTACCTTACTTGAATTAAAATAGAGTGGTAAGATTACATATTTTATGAATAAAAATATACTATTATTGAAAGTTCTTAAAAGAGAATCTTGACCATGATTGCATTCCTGTGTTCTTGAGCTTGTGTTCATAGAGGTTTCCATCTGCAGATACAGTTATTGATGTATATCTTTCTTAGAAAAGTCTTAGTCTTTAAGCTTAGGTAACATAGGAAAGATATCTACCTACATAAATAATACCTATTAATAGTATTGTATTACAAATTAATAATTGAAAATATTTTAAAGACTTTCTTCTTTTTACACCTGATTTTTACTTGTATTCATTTTTTACATAATCTGCAGTTGCATCCACTTCACATCTCTGTAATACATAAATTTACCATGTCATACCTACGTTACATTATTTTTTTGTGTACCATTGTAAGCCTGATTAACTTAAAATTTTTAAGTCTCTTCAAGGTAAGCTCCTTTAATTCTGATGCTTTCCCAGTCTTATAAGGGAAGTGCCATAATGTGAGACACTTTACGCAATGGTAACAACACCAGAAAGACCTATCTAACATCTATCAATAAATTACAATCTTAAATAACAGCTTATATTTCCTATTTCAAATAATAGGAGCTGTAAATATATAAGACGTGTAACTCCAAAGCTAGTTGTCCAAGGCCATATGTGCATGGTAATTAGATATATTTCTGTGATGTAACAGGAATTTTTATTCAGTTTCAGAAAACATTAATACTCCCTGGCCATGAAGATTGTATAAGAAGCATTGAGTGGGCAGTCTGTGGTCAGTATGAAAGATGAATAAAGTGGAATATTGGTTTTAATGACAGTACTGTTTTACTCCTCCAATAGATTGTTTTGATGCACTGTAGCTTTTAAGCAGTTTTGGCTGTGGATCTTTTTTCTAAGATGGTGATATAAAGTCAATGGTAATTTCAGTCTAAGACAAGCAGATTATTAAAAATAAAGGTGAAACTTTAGGTACTGTTAAAAATATTAGAATTATTGAACCTATATGGCAATTTTTAATTACAGGAATTATGACTACGTTAAGATTGCTACAAAACACTCATATCTTGTGTTTGCATACCCCCTTTGGTTTTGCCTACCTCAAGTGTGTTCACTTGACTGGTACCTAAATAAAAACAGAGATTTTTAGCAACTTGTCCTTGTGCTGATATCTGTAGCTGAGTGAGAAAGAGCTGACCCCTTTTTTTTGAAGGGAGTGGGAAATGGAGGGGAATAGTCTTCTCCCTGTTTTTTTTATAAGAATAGTTAACAGATGTTAACTAACCAAATGTTTCTTATAATGGCAAAAAGAAATAAAATTAGAGGAAGCAACCATCCTGATGAAAGAAAGGGAGGACAGGAATTCTTAAAAAGTATTAAGTAACTCATTGTGGGTGTCAGAATATGGAGAGTGAGAGCCGTAAGTGATAGAGAAGCAAATGTATGGTATTTACCATAAGACAGTGCCATGCCTTAAGAGCAAGGAAGTGTCCATTGTCAGTATGTTCTAAATTAGTGAAGAGTTTGAAATGGGAGAACAAGTTGATGTTGAAATAAAAACAGCAGTTTTTGTGATACTGTATACAATGTGGAAAACAGGGTAATGTTATAGTGAATGTTTAGAAAGATGGTAGGTTAATCATAGCAATGGTTGCAATGAAAAAACATACAAAAGTATGGCTCTTCAATTGCGCTTTTTTTTTTTTTTTTTTTTTTTTTTTTTAACCAAACAGGTGAGGATCTCTTCTTAGCAAGCTGTGCTCAGGATTGTTTGATAAGAATTTGGAAAGTGTGTACAAAATTGAAGCAATTTCCAGAAACAGAAGATGATTCCATAAGACTGAAAGAGAATGTTTTTACTGTTAAAGGTAGGTAACAGCTGTCAAATACTCTCGTATAGTTTTTCTAGTGTATGTGTTAGTGGTTTGAGGACAAGGTGGTTACCATCTAGTTTGCTTTATTTTTCTTCTATTAGAAGAAGCTAAGACCAGCTTGACTGCATTATTTTTCTACAGCCATTAAAAAACTAGTGGATTTAAAGCAATGGTTATGTGAAGCTAAAAGTGTGTTATGAAAAATAGTAAAGCAGAGAGCTTAATATCAGCATGTATTGTTATATGTATTCCCACTGTTTTGAGATGTGTTCGTCTATTCCAACTGTTTTGAGATGTGTTTGTCTGTGGGAAGTAAGCTGTTAAACAGTTTTGCTCCAGTTTAATAACTTACTTTTAATTTTCCTTCGAATTCAATGCATTAAGAAGTACCAGTATTACTTAACCCTTAAAAAAAGCTGAGAGAGTGGATGAGTATGTGCAGGCTTACTGGGTGGTTATTTAACATGCTGCTTAGGCAGTGTAACATTAGAGGCTTGTAATGCTGACACGAGGTAAGTTACTAGGCAACTTAGGTCATATAACATTATACAAACTTTTTTGTGTTAAAAGTGCTCATGCTGCTTGCTGCAAATCCAGATTTATTGTTCTAAGTATCTTAATGCCTGTATTTACAGTCATTTGGAGACATAAGTATGCTTAAGTTAAGAGTGGGTAGAGGCAATTTGAGTGTTTATTTCAAAATTCCTTAAGAGTTCTCCAGGAATTCTCTAGTACCACTCTGAGGCAATAAGCTGACGTGTTGCTGTCAATATGATATGTGAGGCCAGTATCCAAGTAGGTTTTCAAAGAGCTGTTCAGTGTTAATAGGCTATTTGTAGGTGCTGAAGCAGCGGATTGTATCTCTGAAGATATCAGAAATGATCTGGTCTTTTTTCAGATCTGACTTTTAGAAACAAATGTTCTTTTCTCCAATTTGTGGTAGATACTGTTACAACATATGCAATTACCTTGGAGTCTGTGTTGGCTGGTCATGAAAACTGGGTGTACGCAGTTCACTGGCAACCTTCGTTCTTCAAAGGTAAAACGATACCAAACATCTTAGCAGTTGCTTTAGGGATTGCATACCTAGAGTACAGTCTTTGTATCCAATCCAATGGAATAAAATTCAATTTTGTTCAGTATATATTTATAGCTCTAGTATTTTGTCTTTATAAACTTATTTGAAATGTCTATTCTTTGGAAGGTTAGTATTAACTCAAAAGCACTCTTGTTTTTCTTGGACTGGAAAGGAGCAAATAGCAACATTCAGAAGTTTCATCTTCATTCTTCGATGTATTAATACAACGTGCCAGAGATTCCTAGAGTATCAGTTTTGGCTAGCTAACATGTAGTTTTAAAGCATTAACTCAGACTTTCATTGAAAACTTTTTACAGATTTTTTAATTCTGCATCTTGCCCTAGTCTTCATCTTTCTTTTTAAATCCTTAAATTCTGACAGCTCTGTTTGCAGTACTGATTTGTTTGTCCATTTCTGCCCAAGGCATAAAGGAAAGAGATGCTTAACATGCTTGTACTATCAGAAGGCTCTGGTGTATTTGTATTGGCAAAGCTGCCTTTTTTTTTTTCCTTCTCCTGAGATATTTTAGGATTACTGGTGTCAGGTGACTTCACCAGTACAAAGCACAGCTTTGCCAGTGTATATGCAGTACTTAAGCAGTATAGTGCAATGAGAATGGCAAAATACATGTAAAGAAAGGTACGGGACTTGCTTGAGAAATGTTGGCTTAATTATCTGTTCTTTTACTCTTTATTTAAAAGCATCAATAAAAGATTTTGCCCCTTAAAGCAAGAGTTAGACAGAATAAAAGCATGTAAGTCTTACACTGTAACTCAAAAAGCCCTGTCCTGTTAAACCATGAAGTTTTCTAGGTGTCTCGTTATGCAGCTGCTTCTATTCTTTAGCCTGTCCAAACTTGGGTTCCCAAAATAGGTATTATTCCTCTTCAATAGAGGTAGACTGATCAGAGAGATGCACTCAGGGCATTGCTTGTCGCTTCCCAATGCAGAAGATAGGAGGTCTGGCACTGGTATAAGATATTGCCTCAGGGGATGCACACCCATGTCTCCATTCTCCAAGGAAGGCTTCTCAGCAGTTCTTCTCCCTGGAATTTCCTGCCCGACTGATGAACCAGCTTCCTCTTCCTGTTCTAGCAGTGTTGGGCTGTTGCCTGGAACACTGCAGAGCACTTCAGAGAGCAGTACTTACTGCTGTATGTACTGCAAGGTGCTAGAGTCTGTTGAAATCTATTATTGAATCTGACATTTAATTTGAAGAACAGTGAATATGGGCATAGAGATTATTATTTAAACTGGAAACCTCATGGTAGATATTCAATACAGAGATCTCATTTGAGGAAAAGAACTGAGAACTGCTATGCAATTTCTGTGTGAAGCTCTAGCTTTTCCTCCAAATTACAGCTTTTTCAATATCAATTTGGAGAGAATTAAACAGTAGAATGTGGTTGTCCTCAAGTATATATTTTACATTTTCTTTGGTAAATTATGGTTGAAAAATATGATACCTTCTAATAAATGCCTTGTAAAAATACAGGGCTTAAGTCTGGCACTTAACTGCTGTATTTTAGATCTCCAGTGCTGAACAATTTTTTCTTGGCATGTCTGGATTTCAGTATGACCAAATTCTTTTAGAAAGCATTCTTATGGGTTGTAGGGTAATCTTTTCCCTTGTGCTGTAGATGGCAGCATGCAACAACCAATGAGAATACTGTCTGCATCCATGGACAAAACTGTGATCCTCTGGGCACCTGATGAGGAATCTGGAGTCTGGCTAGAAGAGGCAAGTGTCAGTCTTTCTCATAATATGTAGTGTTTTGATATTTTGTTTCCAGCATCGCGTGTTTACTGGAGTGAATAAAAACTTCATAAAATGCTGGGAGAGAAAGGCAAAAACAATTTCTAGCAAAATTTTTCATTTTGACATTGTGTTGCGAGTAGAACTATAGTTGTCAAAAAGATGATGTTGTGATGCAGTGTAATTTTTATTAATTGTTCACTTGCTTTTTACTATATTGAGGAGTTGCTAATAGGGTTTGTGCTCAAGTGTCATTTGTAGAATAGCAAGTCAGGTGCTACATAGTAACACACTGTGCATTCCAGTAAGAAGTGGAAGAAACCACCCTAAATTATTTATAGTTAATACTTAGGGGAACATATACTCAAGCAGTTATGACAGAGCAGCCGACACACAATGCTCAGCCCTGTTTTATTCCTAGTAACTTTTTGGGGGGCTGTATCATTAGGTTTTTCTTCCATTTGTGCCAAAWAGTCACATTTCACTATATTTAGGATAGTGTTATAATATAGATCCTCCTAAACAAACAAGTAGTACAACCATGTTTATCTAATGCCTTTTAGTTGACTTGCTTTTCCAAATTCTGCAGAAATTTTGTGTTAGGTTATGCCAATCGTTGTTTATGATTTTTCTTGTCACAAAAAAAAATCAAATCCTCTTTTGGGGGAAAAGAAGAGAAATAGAGTAGTTCATTAATTTTCTTCCCTTGTTCTGTTGAAAAGTTGTCAGACCTTTCTACTAGAAGTGGGAATTATTTCCTTAATAAGGTCAGCACATAGAGATGCCACTTGCTGTACCCAGATAGTCACCTCGTTGGAGTTAATTTTACAAGCCTCTAAAATCAGTTGTGCTGTAAGGCTTGTTGCAAGTTTGTTACTCTTTCTTTTTACATTCCTTTTGTATTGATTAGATCTCAAGTGTGTAGCTTACAGTTCAGAGCAGACGTGTTAACTGCAGTAATTCTTTTTGCATTGAGGAAGAGACCCATATCGGGAGCCTGCAGGAGAAGAAAGGGGAATAATACATTCTATAATCTGTCCTTCATTTTCTTTTTAAATCAATATTGGGAAGAAGTAGGCAAGGATAATGTCCCATTCTCTGCTCTCTTCTGTTTTAATGTGATGAACAGGAAAACTTCATAGTATCATTTCACTGCTCAGAGGTGGGACTAGAATTCTGCTTCTAACATGGCAGGGAAGTCTCATTCACACCTGGAGTATTATTTGGAATTGGTGCTAACTAACTGTCCACACTGCCATTTGGCATGAGATACAGATTAATTTTGTTGTGAACTTAAAAGCATTTGTATAAAACTGAGGGAATTATTGGAATTTAATGCAAAAGAAATCGTGTTCTAATCTTTTGAATAAACCTTGAAAGTGCAACTTTAACAATCTTTTAATGTAATCAAAAACCTGGAAGAGCATTAGAGAAACTATGTGAGGATTGCGGGCGGGGTGTTTGTGTGTGTGCACATATACATACAAGCACACATGCTCAAGTGAGGCACAAAGGCCAAAATATGCCACAGAAGGTATCTGGAAAATGCAGAGCAAGTTGCAGGGTTCATGGAGAAGGAGGGAAGAGGAAATAGAGGAGTGAGTCTTGTAAGCTTAAAGTGAGTCTTGCAACCACTGTGTGCAACAGAGCAATAGGGAGCAACAAATGACAAGAAACCATTGCATCCAAAAAGGCTGGACTGAAGCATAGATGGGGTTGAGTTCTGGTCTCCTCTATTGTTGTGTTTTCTTACCACTGGGTGATTGAGGAAGATCCCTTTCTGAGATGTTTATGAAGGGAGGCCCTATTAAAGGGGCATGTGGCTTTAATTCCTGTGGTATTTTAGTGCTTAACTTTGCAGTTATGATATTCTTCAAACATATTTTTGGTATAATATACACTCTTGCCTATAGATAGGCATTTTATGACATTAGGATAAGTTTATAAGAGTCAAAGGCCATTTTAATGGATATTTCACTTCTGGTCATTAACTCAGGTGCGGGTAGGTGAAGTGGGTGGCAACACGCTTGGATTTTTTGACTGCCAGTTTAGCCCAGATGGTTCAATGATTGTTGCTCATGCCTTTCATGGAGCACTACACCTTTGGAAACAGACTGCAGTTAATAAGGTAAGATTTTTTTGTGTGTGTGTGTGCTTAAAAAATTCTACACCTATCTGTCACTAGAGATAAGTTGTAAAGTTCATAGAAAAGATCAAGTATAACAGGTCAATTTAAAATGATAGAAAAGGACCTTCTCTGAATATTATATTCTGCAGGAGTCTCACTCCTGCCTGGAAGGGAGGCTGGAATCTCCCAGGCTCTAAAGCCTATTGGCTTTATGGTTCCCACAGACAGTCAGTGGAGTAGACCAAACTCCTTTGTGGTTGTGCTTTGTTCAGAAATGGCAGGTGAACCAATAGTACAAGTTTTTCTTGGTTTGAGCACTAAATCAACTTCTAGAAGTACTTGTGTCCATTTAGCCATTCTGGGTTCTAATAATCTGCTGTTTTCAAATGTCCATTTTTTGTTTTCCTAATAAAGACTTTGTCACTTGTATTTTGGTTTGAATACACCAATCCATCAATTGAAGACTTCATGCTTCTTTGGTAATATTTTTTGGAATTTTTATAGAAAGAATGGACTCCAGAAGTCATGATTTCAGGACATTTTAACAGTGTAGAGGATGTAAAGTGGGATCCAGAAGGAGAATTTATTATAAGTGTTGGTTCTGATCAAACTACTAGACTCTTCGCTCCCTGGAAAAGAAAACATGAGACAGAGGTACATTGTTCAAAGACTTTTTTGTGAGCTTGGTAAAGAAAGCTTCCTGTTCTGAGTTTGAGTAATATGCAGATAATTTGTTCCATACCTTAAATTTCCCAAGCTATGATCTGTTCAAAACTGTATGTGTAAATGTTTGGTTTGGTCATTCAGTATTTGCTGTTTTCACTTTAAAAATACTAGCAGCAGAGTTTTAGCAATCATGTGACATGACTTTTGTTTAAGCCTGTATTCATCTCTGGGTTACCCTCAGTTTTCTCTCAGGCTCTTAAAAACCAAGCACTGCAATAATTCAGAGGAAAGAATACATGGCTCTTTTTAATAACCACCTGTTCTCCTTGTTTAATGATTTCCTAAGCACTGCTGTAGATAATTATAAAGATATTCTTCTTTGTCTTTTCTTTTTTTCCACATGCCTGATTAAAGCACAGTTCTCACTGTATTTTTACACTATTTTGGTTATGAATGTGACTGTTTCACCAGAATGATTAACTGAACTGCATGAGTGCACTTGATGACCTCACCTGTGCATGCAACTTTTCAGGAACAGCTGTTCCTGAACAACTTTGTTGTTCCAGAATAAGACTTTTGTTTCCCACTAAGTTTTGATGTGGGAAACCCTGTCTAGGAATGTAAAAGGTCCAGTTCCCAGTTGTTCATGCATTTTACTAATCAACGAATGCACCTTTTTTCTGGCAGAAAAGTACTCATGATCCATTCAGGGAACTGGTAGAAACTAAACTGGTTAAAGTCGTGTGAGGCACTGTCCAAGCTGTGCTATTAGTTGGGAGAGGTAAAGGGTGGCCCTTATAACTGTCTGAGCAAAGCTTCTGTAGTGTAAACTAGCACAGGATGTCTCGTTTCTGGGAGAGTGAATCTGGCATCAGTTCTTGGATTTCCTTCTTCCACATTGAGAACTGCCACATTGAAGTGGTGGCAATCCCAGCTCAAGTGCTAAGTTTTGCATTGTGTTGTAGGGAGGGCATCTTCAATTTCCTTCCCTGCCTCTTTCCCTAATCTCCAATCTGTATGGTGCAACAGCTCTACGAAAAAGATAGTATGTTGGATATGACATATGGAGACCAAGTCCAGGACAAAGCCATTATATAAGTTAGCAGTGCTCCAAACAGTTGTCAGTACCTGGTGACCTACTGATGTACCACTTTTCATTATGTAGGATAGTTTACTATATTTTTAGCCTGTTTTCTTAAAGAGCTGAGGTTTATATGGTCTGCTTATATAGCTGTTCCTGCTACCTCTGAAACTTTTGAATAACTAGTTGATTAAAGAGTCATGGCAGTTTTCATATCTAAGTTTGATGTGAACTGAACTGTTGGACATACTGTGCTCATTTTGACAAAGAGCAGCCGTTTGGCCCGTTTGACCATGCATAAATCCAAGCAGCATCAACACGTTGCTGCTTTCCTTGGAGTGTGGGAGAAGGCTGTAGTATCCTGTAGCTGGGGTGAGGTGAAATGTTTAGGTGCAGCTGGATGATTTGAAGGGGTGTGTTCTCGTACGTTCAGGATTTGTGCCTCAGATGGTTAGTTCTGTTGTACATGAACTTAGATAACATAGGCTTTTAAAATGCCTTCCTTTTTTTTACCATACTGAGGTTAGCGTCTGAAAAATTACAATGGGTGACACCTGATGTTTGTCCTAACAAGATACAAAGGACAATTCAGATGTCTATAGAAAGGTGGTAATACAGTAACTTACTCAGTTTTTTATCTTTAAAAAGAGAATGAAGAATTAAATGCAAATTACCCTTCTTAAAATCCCAGTTCTGATATTATGCTAGGTACACATATCAAAAATAAGGGGTAACAATTGGCTTCAGTTTGTCACACAAACTTGCATCCTGACTTTTCTGGAAGAAGCTCATTGAACAACTTATGCGACCCTAGCTCTTTCTTCTTTGGGTTTTGGGTTTTTTTGTTCCTGTTGTGTGCTATGCTGTAAAGTGCACAAAGATGCACCTAATAAAGAGTAAGAAGGGTTTATTACTTTTTTATGCTTTTTTTTCTATTGGAAAATAATCAAGCACTTGTGAAAACATGAGATTTCATAGTATCTCTCAAATATCCTGTCCATGTTCTATGGAAAATGTTGATATATGACATTAATACAATTTTTTTAGCATGGTATTGGCAGTTCATAGTAAAGGTAATGCCTTTCCTTATGTTTGTATAATATCTACTACGATATAAATTTCAGCCTGACGGCAACTTTCTAAGCAGTCTAAAACTCAAGTCATCTGAACAAGATTCTGCTAGCCATTAATTCAGAAATGCACACCATATTTTTTTCCAGCTGGAAGTATCATGGATAAGTAGTAGCAAATGACAGTTCCTAAAAAAAACTTTTCATAAAAGAGTGTTTCTGGAAAGCAGGCTTTCCTGAAGAAGCCATTTGTTCATGCGCAGAACAAATTAGATTTTTAGAAAAGCAATTTAAATAACTTTGTATCTTTTTTTGCTAGTGTTCTTTGCTTAGTATGATCATAAAACAAACTTGTCTATTTAATTTCTGGTCAATTGTTAATTATGGTTTTCTTGGGTTAATATTTGAACTGTGAATATGAATATTTCAGGAAACTAGAAAAAATATAATACTTGAATGAAAACACTTCTAAAGGCATTAGGATTTTCTGAATGGTTTTCCTGTAAGATTCTATATTGTTTCTGTCAGTTTTTGCAAAGTTTCTGTAGAATGGTCCTGTTAAAATCAAACATGTAAAGAAGAGGGAAGGTACGAATCTGTAGACTATGGATTACAATGCTTTCGTACTTGAAAGGCAGCTGAAGAAAGGGAGGTAATTATTACTACCCTCTTAAGTCTTTCAGAGCTACAGTTCTGAAAGCAGTAAATAGCATACAATCTTCCTTTTGTTTAAGTAACCTGTGTCCTGTTCCTGACTGTCTAACATGAAGAAGCCCTAGTGAGTGAAAGTTTGCCCATGTAGCAAAGATAAGCACATGCCTTAAAGGTATCCAGGCAGGGACACGGGTTAATAATTACATGAATTGTTTGGTGAAAGAATGGGATTAAACTGATGTATGTGACATATGTCAGTTTTATGAACATCATTAGAAGGTTGCTTTATGTTCATACAGTCAGCATGTAAAGTATGACTATTTTTTTGCTACTCAAAATCTTGCTGCTTCTCTAGTTAAGAATTGTGTTTTGTTCCTTTAGGTAACCTGGCATGAAATTGCAAGGCCTCAAGTACATGGGTATGATATGCRTTGTCTGGCAATGATTGGCCGGTTTCAGTTTGTATCTGGAGCAGATGAAAAAGTGCTTCGAGTCTTTCGTGCTCCCAAGAATTTTGTAGAAAATTTCAGTAATATCACTGGTATTCCAATGGGGACGTTACGCTACCATGTAAGTTCTCAAACAATGCTAAATGAAGACAGCCCTCTTCCACCTCAGTAAAATTAATACTTTAGAGACCATCAGGTTGCATTAAATTCCATGAAGATTATTTAATACTTCTGAAACCTTCACTTTATTTTTTCTTTCCCTGCCATTTGCTTCCATGTGTCTTGTTTCATGTATATTTTTATGGTGTTGTCATATAAAACAGGTTGCATTTGAAATAAAACAAAACCTGGTCTATGAGATTGCAAAGCATATGGATAAATTGTAAGAAGTCAGCTAGAAGTAGACTGCTGTATGCACTTAGTGATTTGAAAGCAAACAAAGCCTGGGAATGTGCTTCTCCTTAATTTTAGGGTTGTAATAGTCTTGTCTAGATGTAATTATTGTTGTGTGGTTGTATGTTATTTTTAATTATATGCTTTGAAATAACAAAGCTTTCAGCACTGTTGTTAGTTGTTGTATATAAATATTTATAAACATGTACTTTGCTTGTGCTTTGTTTCCTATTGACAGTAAAAATTTCTTTGTGAGACCTTTATGTCCCAGTTCTTAGGGCTATAACTACTGCAGATAAGTATGCTTTCCTACTCTGTGAAAAATTAAGTCCGCAGAACTACTATCTTTTGTTTGCTTCCCATTCACTTCAGGGTCTAATTCTGCTTTTCTCTGCTTTTTATACAGCAGTCATCATTCAGGATAGTCACCTGGGCACAGTGCCTTGCATGTTCTTTGCATTTCTGGCCCAAAAGCAACGTTTTCTGTGCAGCTTCTCAGACAAGGATTAGCCATTCCACTTCATTTAACAATTGTAGTATCTGGAAAGAAATCTATTCATTTTTAATAGCAAGAAGTTACATAAGTAGCTATTTTTTGCTTTAATTTCATAACTCTTTATAAGCATTTGCATTAATGGCACTGTGCAAATAACATGATTTTATAGTGCAGGCAGATGTCATTATTTTACTTTTATGTAAAAACAAAAAAAAACAAAAAAAAAACAAAAAAATGCTTCTTATCTCTTCCTCTGCATGCTATTTTTGATCTATTCCCAAAGTATTTTACAGGGACTTTGTTTGAAAAGGAAGACTTTGAGCTCTAATGATATAGCTACTCTTAAATAGCTTTACTGAAATTATCTTATGTGCTTTTTTTTATTCAAGTGCGTAAACTTTTCCTTAATTTATCTCAAATATTTTCTCAAAAGCATATTTTAAACCACAAAGACAATTTTATATTCCAAAAGGGTTGAATAGGGTTATATTCAGTTCAAATGCATGGACTTGTATTATACCTTAGTTTATAATGAAGAAACGTTTTTGTTTTAGAGGTCTTAGACTGGTATGTGTGTCACACATTTTGTTGTGAAATTATGAACATTTAAATAAATAATATACAATTTTAAGCTGTTATCCAAATTATTAATCCAATTCTGTAATGCAGTCTTTGAACTTTTCGGATACTCTAAGGATGAGATGTTATAGCTATTAGATCTCACCTTTTCCATCCCTGCACAGCCAGCCCCAAGCTCAGTTACCCCTTCTAATTTTTGGCTTTTCCCTGGTACCTTTATGGAAGTAGTTTTTGGATGATGATCTTGCCTCTGTGCTGCTCCAAACACATCCCTGTTATGTACTGGATTGTCTTTGAAATCATGGGCACAGACTCTCACTTTTCCTCCCCGCTTCAAAATGCATCCTTCTTATTTCACCTGAGAGCAGCCTATTTCCCAGTTATATTGTGCTAAAAACTGCAGTGCTCTAAGTAATCATTGTATATATCCTAGAGTAAATAAAACTGGTGGAAAGCCGGTATGTAGGAATGAGGATGCATGCTTTACAGCAAAGAAACTACTCTTGAATTGAGGCCTTACAAAGGCTTTTTCTGGAAGAGTATGGTTCATGTGTTTTCTCCGGGGTATGTTCTGAATGTGTCAGGAGATTTCCAAAGTGCTCCCCTCTCACTTCTCTCTAGCAAAGTCCCTCTTTATTACAGAGATTCCATAAAGTATGCCATTTGTAGTCTAATTCTACAACACTCTATGCCTAACTGCTTTTTCTTTTTTTTTTTAATCCAGCAATCACCTGGCCTTCCAGAAGGTGCAACTGTGCCAGCTTTGGGTTTGTCCAATAAAGCTGTCTTTGAAGGTATGGGTAATGAGAAATAATGGTGCTGATGCTTCATCTGGAAACTTTTTAAAATAACTGTTTTACCATAAGTCTTTTTGTTAGGTCTGTCATTGTATGCTTGACTGCAAGTTTATAATCTGAAACAAAATTGTGCAAAGTGTTTATTGTCTGGTAGCACCTAAATACAGCATTAAAAAGGAAAAAAAAAAGTGAAAGTGAGCACAAATAATCTGCTGATACTGGCAAAATCAGAACAGTTCTGCTGCTAAGATATCCAGTATTTTCAAGTCACAATCCCAATACTTTGGAACAGCTTCAGTGTTTCCTCATGCTTGAATTACATCATGTTCTACACCTCTTCCTGAACATCTGTACTTACAACATAAGTAGTGGATATGCTGAAGCATATTTCTGCTTGTCTGTATTTGTGGATACACTAGCTATAAGCTAAGTCAATTAAGTTCAGGGGTTTTGGTAGGCTTTTTTTTTTTTTTTTTTTTTTTAATACTGTAGTGGACCATGTATGTTTGTGTGGTAATATTATTTCATTTCTTTGATCAGTTACGTTGCTAGATTGCTCTCCCATTAGTGGTTCCTTTGCCTAGGTTATTTGTTGGAATTGAAATATCAGACCCAATGAAATGTCTTTAATGGCCATCTTCATTCTGCATCCACAACACAGAGGATATTTTGGCTTTAATTGAAATTTCCTAGGTCTCTTAAGTAACCTATCATTTGATGGGATTGTAACCTGGCTCTTGCATCATTGGCAGGTCAACATTGTAAGCTGTTGGTTACTTGTTCCTGTTCCTTCGTATAGCTTTTGATGAAGGCAGACTTGGTCTGTAATTAGCATGTTACCTTTGGGGAGGACAAACTTTGGTCCTTGTGATCAATCCAATTCTGTTTGCTCAGAGAGGGATGTTTGCTCTCACTACATGCCCCAAAATTTTGGTTTCCTGACTGAATTTTGGCAGTTCCCCTCCACCTCCCCATCTCCCTCCAAAATGTGTATTTCTGAGAATAAGCTTCCATAAACCTTTGGATATTAGCTGTTTCTGTTTGTGCTGAAGGACAAGACTTCAAATAATATTCTTTGTTAGGGATTGCCAAATCTGCTAGCCTAATAGAGGTGAGCCTGCTGCAGTTCCATGTTCCTGGATCCAAGCAGTAGTGAAGCTGAGCGTTTATTCCTAATAGGCGCGCRCACACAAACGCATGTATACAATACATATATACATACACCCACAGCCAGCCACACAGATCAATACAGACCGAAATGCTCAGCACTCAAATAAACAGCACCAGTGGCCTCATTTCATTCCCTTCTCTGACTGATCAGGGTGAAGGTCTGTTAGTGGGAAATCATATGTATATACAATGCGAATCCTCCAGTAGCTGGGCTTAGACACACAGTCCATCCAATAGCTGGTCCCTGGCCTCCCTGGTTGCTGGCATCTGGATATACAAGCCCCTGAGACTTGCAGCCCCACTCCAGCTGCTGGTGCAGACACCCATGCACACACCAACACATGCACAGGCACACATGCTGTGGATCCTTCCTGTAACTGGATTTAGACAGTCCATCCAGTAGCTGGCCCTTTGATCCTCACACTTGCTGGTTGCCTGCTGTGCAGAGACACACACACATGCAGATAGGTCTCTCAGTTGACCTTCAGACTACACGATCTCTCTGGTAGTTGGCCCAGACCCTCTGGTCCCCCTGGTAGGCAGATCATCCAGTTGTCTCACACAGATGTGCATACATGCCAATGGGTCTCTCAGTTGACCCCCAGACCCCACAATCTCTCTGGCAGTGGGCCTGGACCTTCTGGTCTCTCCAATAGCCAGCTCCTCCAGTTGCCTCATTCAAAGATTCTCACTTATTCCTTCACACAAGCCACTTAACCTACTTGCTGGCTAGTCCAACTTGATGTTCACTAGCAATCACACGCTGATATACATACTTTCACTCATTTCAGTTGCTGGCACCTCAAACATATGGGTCCCTATGACCTCATGTCTGACTCCAGTTGCTGAAACTTTGATCTTCATACACTCACATGCACACAGGATAGAGACCCCCCTCACTGAGGAGAATAGTTAGAAATGGAGTTTAATGAGAAGACAGGACAGACAGCAGTGTTCAGGTGCAGGATATGGCCAGACAAGCGTAATGACCAGCAACCTGTTTACACACAACTGGGTCCTTTTGTCCCCTTATTCCTCTATTTTCACATACTTGTTCTTCCCCAAACCACCTTGATCTCTGCCTTTCCCTGTTTTTTTTATTTCCCTAAATATCCCATAATAAGTTATGTGAAATTCCAAAATGTTCTTCCTTTGCATCCCATAACATGTTCCATATCCTTGTAGGCAGTAACCCCTCTCAGTCTGTAAGGTGATTTGGAGAGCCTCTTCTGTTGGCCCATCTAGATGGGTTTCTTCTCCAAACAACAGGGCTGATCCCCTTCCTCTGATAGGCCTGGGAGTAGATGGGGTATTATTGCCATTGTTCCTCTGTTTTCTCACCCCTCCCCCACAGACAGCTAGAAGTCATCAGTCTTCTCAAAAAATTAGTATTGAATAGCTTACTGTGAAAACGAGGTTGAGTTTTTTTAATGCAGAGCTACCTGATGCTGCTGGTGTTTCTCTGTAAAATAGCTCAGCAGATCAAGGATAAAGATATCTTCTCAAGCCCCAGTCAGACTCTCCCTGAATGTTAACACCCTTGCAGTGACTTATAGAAGGGGATCAGTCACATACTCTGTTCCAATAAGAACAGCCATAAACCTCCAGGTAAATGATGCTTTGTGAACATATTTAGGAAAGAAGAATAAGGTAGCTAACAAGAAGTATTTTGGCTGTGAAGGCTAGTGAGGCACTGGATGAGTTTCTTGGCAAGATGATAGGGATTCCGTTGTGGGGAGACCAGGAAGGAGGCACAAACATCTGTCTGGAGTGATAAATATAACAGAACTGAGTCTGGAGATGGGACTGGAAATCCTGTGTTTATTAAGGTCTATGATAAAATGCATTTAGAATGGAATCTACAATTAGGTTGGACCTGTTTTTTCTGCCTAAAGTCTAATCAGAAGGTGTAACTTAAGCAGTCTGTCCAGGATCTTCAATATCAATAGAGCTAGGTTGTCATAAATCTTCTTTGAGAGAAAGGTAGTTTTTGCCAAAATATATTTTATGAATTACATCAAGTACAGTAAAGCTATCTTCTTTCTGCTGTTTCATAAGTCCTTCCACTGATAGAGGGAGCTAAACTCCTGTCTCCTAAAGTATTTTCACACACACAATAACTGATTTCATATGTTTTGGGGTGGCACATTCAGCAGCAGTACTATGAGTAGAAGAGGTGTCCAGTTTTCCTTCATTGTCCACCATTCACCACATTTCAGGCCTGCTTAGCCTGGAGGAGAGAAGACAGAGGGGATCTTATCAATGTATACAAATATCTAAAGGAAGGGTGTCAAGAGGATGAGGCCAGACTCTTTTCAGTGGTGCCCAGCAGCAGGACAAGGGGCACAAACTGAAACACAGGAAATTCCATCTGAATATGAGGAAAAACTTCTTCACTGTGAGGGTGACAGAGCACTGGAACAGGTTGCCCAGAGAGGTTGTGGAGTCTCCTTCTCTGGAGATATTGAAAACCCGCCTGGACGCAATCCTGTGCAATGTGCTCTAGGTGATCCTGCTTGAGCAGGGGGGTTGGACTAGATGATCTCCAGAGGTCCCTTCCAACCTCAACCATTCTGTGATTCTGTCAGCATGGATGGCTTAGGTTAAAGCCCCATAGAACTCTCTTCTTTCTAACTTTGTAGAGGGACCTTCATGGTCAATTATGGTCACAGATAATGGTCTGAAGTTAGATAAATGCTGCTAATTTCTTTTTCAAGAGAAGAGAAGGCAGATGGTTGAGAAGATAGTCTTTCTGTTCTGCTGAATTCTCTGTACCTGTTTTTTTGTTTTTGTTTTTTTACTTACAGCTTTATTCAAAATATGCATTTGGCAAAATATGCGTTTGGCAGATTCTGTCTGAGAGCAACTTTTCCCCACCTCTGTATCTTTTTCTTAAATAATACTTTCAAAACAAAGGGTAAAGCTGAATTTTAACTTACAGATTAACTGAGTAATTTCAGATATTTAGTACCTTTGTCTAAAGTTAAGGGCTGAGCACTTGACAGTTTTGCTGAAGTTTGCAAATTGTAGATACGCTCATGCAAGTTTGACTTTTTATTTGCAGGGTGTCACTTAAATTTGGAAGTTCATCACTTGTTTTTGAGATTTTTTTTGCCCTAAATATTTTAAAATATAGAAGGAAAGGAAATTTTGAAACTAATAGGTAGTCTTTACTTCTATAATACTTGATCATGCTTTTCCTCCTGTCAAGTATTTTTTCTCTGGCTAATGAAGTCCTTAATTTGATTAGGAGATATGGCTATTCAACCAGTTGAGGATGAAGAAACATTTAACACCATTTCTAATCAGTATCCTGAAATTCATTTTCAACCCTTGATCCTTACAGGTATGAGAATCATTTTTATTATATGAAATAGCAAATGAGGTACATTCAATATAAATTTGGAGCAGAATTTTGCTGATTTTAGACTATTTAGCACCAAATTCGAACATGTTGTACAAATGTCTTTCAGAACCTCCCCCAGAGGATCACTTGTTGCAGCATACCTTGTGGCCTGAAATTCAAAAACTGTAAGTTACATTTTCCTTTTTACAAAATTTCCAGAAAGCTATTACAACATGCTACATGTGGTCTTGTAACTCTTCCTGTTTTATTACCTGATTTGACTTTGTGTGCAGCATATTGCATGTAAAATAAATAAATAAATATATAAAAATAGGAAACAATACAGAAAATAGCAGTTGGGACTGATTTCTGTTAATAATCTATCTCACTGGTTGTTGCTGTAACAGTGAAATATGTATGCTGCAGCATTCTTTTGCTGAATTTCTAATGATCAGACTTTCATTGTACCTTCAGATGTTTATCTTTTGAAGGTCTGTTTAGGGCATAGATCCCTGTTTTTTCTTCCTTGTTCCAAGAGATTAGTAACTTTTCAAGTCTGTTCTAAGGAATTACTATATGCTTTCATGGTTTCAGCTGTACTCTGGAATATGATAGGCCTTTTTTTCCCATGCTGTAGACCTTGTGCTTGTGTTTACTTAACACTTTGCCTGTATTGAAGGTCTCTCTGCATGAGGAGTTTTCTGCTTCTTTCCACTTCATAGTACAGACTTGCAGGTCAAGTCTGTCTTTCTGGTATGGAAGTAATGCTGCTAGTAAAGGCTGAAGCATCAGATAAGGAACTTCCCCCTAAAACCCAACAGAGCTGTAAAATGCAATAGATAAAAGCAGGAACCGAAATACGATGTGGCTGGTGGTAGAGCAAAGTAATGAACGTTGAGTAAGATGGTTACAGACCCTGTTTGAGTATTGTAGGCTGACAGAGTGGGTTACGGATCACAAAGATATGGTTACCTGGTCATGGCAATAACTATTTTGAGGTTGTGGCATTTTAGAATTCTTTGTGTTTTTTTCCTTCTTATCTGAGATTCACCTTAAGTATTCACTTCACAATAATTTGCATGTTAAGGTTGTAACCTCTATGTTCCCTAAGAACTTCAGTAGTGTTAGGCTACAATTTGACAATCCTTAAAGTTTTCTTAATTGCAGGCTTCTGCTGAAAGAGCTGGTCCTAGCTACATGTTGCTGCCCCCCCTAACCTGTCCCTGTGTACTGAAATTTTTTTTTCTAATTTAGTTTTCAATCAGATCAGTTTTTTGAACCTCTTAGCGTGGTTGCAAATGCCAATGCCATGGACTTGAGAGGAACTGGAGGGGAGAATGGGAGTAAGCCTTTTAAATGCAGTTGTTTCATAGCTATTGAACATGAAGTACACTTTCATGAATATTTAAGTGAGCACTTAAATCTGTTGAGCGGTATTCTCATTCCTGATCTTGATTCTGTAGCACAAACATACGAATTTTTTCAAGCTCACAAGAGTTTATTTATCTGAATCTCCCGAAACAGTGGCCTCAGCCAGAAACAAGAAGAATGTCGAGCCTTTGCTGATGATTTCATCTACCTTTATATATTATCATTTTTTTATGACTTCATTTGGAGAGGGGGGAATAAAAACTTTGGAAAAACAGTTTGCAAGTTGCTTTCATTTGAGAGAGGGAGAACTTCTGTGGGAGCTCATCTTTATGTTCAGCTGTGCAGTTAATCTTCTTTGAGTACTTTTAAGCTCTTTTGCTGTTTTTGTACTCAGAAGTGCTTCATAGGAGGCAAGCTGGTGGGAATTAGACCATATCTGAACATCTTGTAATTTCCAGCTCTTAATGTTAAATGTTTCTCTAGTTCATGCTATGGCTGCCAATGCATCCACTTACATAAGTAGCTCGGTGGTGGAACTTTAAGTAGTGGAAAAAGCCAAAGCCAAAAATGTTTTATCCTTTGTCTTTTGATGTTTCTGAAAGGCTAGTGAAAAGGCTGGAGAGACATTGATCTTTGATATTCTACAGGAGTATTGCCTATAAGCTTTTATATTCTTCATTCGTTAAAATAATTGTATTTTATGATGGTCTTCAGGTGAATTATCTGACCAACTTTTCCTCTGTTTTTAGAGAAACGGCTTATGATCAGGGTTCTATGCAAAGACAACAAGATGTAAAACATTCATGGATTTACTGTGTGTGTGGTTTTTTTTGTTTTGGTTTGGTTTTTTTGCTGAGGATAATCTTGAAAGAAGTAACATGAAATCACGTAATGTAGATTTCATGTTGCCATAGGAGCAGGAAAACAGTGCAAGGAACTGGCTTGCTAAAAATAGCTTGCTTGCCATTGACATTTGTGTATTCCCAGCTTCAACTCAACACCAAATTTTGAATGATTAGTGTTGAGTTTTGATAACTATTTGGTTGAACAGGTTTTAGTATAAAGAACTTACTGAAATTTTTACAAAATATAGTAACTTTAAAGTAAAAATATGACAAATCCTGTGAGAGTATGGTTTATCTCAAGGAAAACAAGAAGGGCTTCTTTAAATTCATCAGTAACAAAAGGAAGACCAGGGGAAATGTGGGACTGCTGCTGAACGGGGCTGGGGATCCTGGTGACAAAGGATACAGAAAAGGCAAGGATACTGAATGCTTTCTTTGCTTCAGTCTTTACTGGTAAGACCAGCCCTCAGGAATCCCAGGCCCTGGAGATCAAGGAGCAAATCTGGAGAAAGGAAGACTTTTCCTTGGTGGAGGAGGATTGGGTTAGGGATCACTTAAGCAAACTGGGCATACACAGGTCCATGGGCCCTGACGGGATAGACCCATGAGTGCTGAGGGAGCTGGCCAATTTCATTGCAAGGCCGCTCTCCATCATCTTTGAAAGGTCACAGTGATCAGGAGAGGTGCCTGAGGACTACGTTAGGGTTAGAGGGTTAGAGGTTTAGGGGTTAGGGTTTGGGGTTAGGGTTACCATTTAGGGTTGGGGTTGGGTTAGGGTTTAGAGTTAGGGGGTACAAAGATGATTAAGAGGTTGGAGGAGCTCTCATCTAAGGAGAGACTGAGAGCTGACTGTTTAGCCTGTAGAAGAGAAGGCCCAGGGTGGATCTTATCAATGTTTATATAGTATCTGATGGGGGGGGGTGTAAAGAAGACTCTTCTCAATGGTACCCAGTGACAGGACGAGAGGCAATGTGTACAAACTGAAACACAGGAAGTTCCATTTGAGCATAAGAAAACACTTCCTCACTGTGAGGCTGGTTGAATACTGGAAGAAGTTGCCTGGAGAGACTGCGGAGTCTCCATCCCTGGAGACATTCGAAACCCAACTGGGCATGGTCCTGGGCAACCTGCTCTAGCTGACCCTGCCTGAGCAGGGGGTTTGGACTTGGTCATTTCCAGAGGTCCCTTCCAACCCCAACTATTCTGTGATTTTGAGCTTCTGCACACAACTTTGCTTTTGCTAGAGTCATTAAAATGTAATCTTTCTCTTTGAATGAAAATGAAACCTAAGATGCCGTCTTTTGCACATTCACAGAAACAGGACTATGTTAGGTGAGACTGAGAGCCGGTCTAGCCCAGTGCAGTGTCTCCAATAAAGATAATAGCAATAGGAGATGCTGTTTATGAGAGTGTATGAGCCTGGCCTCTGTTATTCAATCAACATCCAAGGAAAAATAAACAGCTGCGAAACCAGTGGATGACAGGGGAGACACCATGATTAAGATGATGGTTTTCCCAGGCTGAGACTCACTCCTTGCACACTGGGTTTACTGAACCTTGTTCTTTCCTCCAGTGCAGGAGACCCCACTGCATAATTTGTAGTAGTGGGGGACTGCGTTTGTGCTGTCTCCTGAAGAATTGGTTGGGTGTAAGCAGACACCTAGAGGAGAGTTTGAGAACAGGGAAAGCATTTATCATTGTTCCCTTGAATGTTCTCCCAGTATTTACCCATTTTCTGCCCAGGGGCTTCTGGAGCTGGATATGAATCTTGACTTGTTTTAACAGCACTCACTGGTTTTCCCTGTCATGTACTATTGGAAATTGGAACTCCCTTGATACCCTGTCACAAAGAATTTAGCAAGTGTACTGTCTCTTGTGTGAAGAATCCCTTCCTTCAAGCTAATTTTTTTGTATTAGAAGAGACAGTGACAACTTGATTTTCCATCCACCCCTTTCCTTGCCAGTTGTGTTTTTTGTGGATCGGTGTTGTTACCCCATCATGTTTTCCAAGCTGAAGAAGTCTAGCCTATTTTATTATTCCTCATGCAGAAATTATATATAATCTATGAGTATAAGACCATGAGTAGAAATAAACAGGTCATAGTATATCAGCACTTGATGAGGCTGGAAACAGTGTCTATTGCCTGGTCTCTTTGTTCAAGAATGAATTAGAAAAGAAAACAAGAAAAACTAAAAAAGCCTAACTGAGTTAGGCTGAGATCATCCAAAGGTCATTCAACTTAGTTCACAGGGATTTGCATATTTCTTAAACATTCCTATACTTTTTTAGGAAAGTGAGTTCCGTGGTGTAAACTTCATCCTAGAATTCTTACAGCTTTTCATAGAACAGAAAGTTAAGTATTTGGCTATAAATCAGTCTTTTTTTTCCCCCACTGGTATTTAATTGTTGGGTATCTTTTCTTCTTTTCCCCAGACTATCAGCACATCCCTTTTAGCTGGATACTTGCCCACTGTTTCCAGATTGCATCTCCAGTTTTCTTCTACTTTAATCTGTTTTGTGTCGTTGTTATTTATGTTAGTCTGTGTGGTTCTTCTGCTTATAAATTGAATCCCAGTCGGAATACGTGAGCTTGAATTCCAACAGAACTTGTGTAAAGACAGATTAAAAATTTGTTTCTAGAGGAAGCTGGAAGTTATAGTGTTGTCTTCCTCTTCTGACTTGAATCCTGTCCTCTAGTTCAGAAATGTTTTCTCAGTATTTCGTAGAACAAGCATCCTTTAGCTGCAGGTTTGTGGTGTATTTCTTTGGTGATCTTCAAATATGTGGCTTAATTTTTTTTTTATTGGTGGTGTTAAAACTACTTTACAGGAAACTAAGAATATATTAAATACTGCCTTAGTGGGTTTTGTGAACCATTGCTCTTGGTTTTGCAGTGTTGATGCTTTAGGGCTCTGGAATAGGCTGGAGAGATTGTTTTATAGACAGTTTCCATATGTGAAAGAATTTACGCAGATGTTTAAGTTGAATGCAGAACATTATTAGGAATTATTTGGCATGTTATGCAATAACAGCACTGAAAAATTCCTACCAGTTTCCTTTCATTTCTGCAAAGGGGTTGAAATTAATATTAAAGTCTTGATAAGTATCACAAAAATGACTGTGATGTGTTAAATATCACATTTCACATTTATTTCAGATATGGACATGGATATGAAATTTTTTGTGTTGCCTGCAATAATTCAAACACTGTAATTGCCTCAGCATGTAAGGTAAGAAAAGATTCTAGCACCATCTAGTGAAAAGTGCTGTCAGATTTCTAGGACTGACAAAGCAGGAGTCAGGATTCAGTTCAGGCTGAATTCTGCTCTTTAACATGAAAGATTTTGTATAAATGACAGTTGCCTTGCAAAGGTGAGAGTGAACACACAAAATTTAGTATTCCTAAAGGATGTGTAATTCACTGGAAGATGTTAGGAAGAAAAATTTTATATTGTGAAGTCTAACAAACATTGATACAAAGCATTTTCCTACTGATATATTGTCAATATTAATAGGAAGTTATTAAAAACTTGCGTGAAACAAACTTGATACTTCCCGGAGGAACACTGACTCTAACTTGACTGCAAGCCTTAAAACAACAAACAAGGCCCCTAATGCCTTGCTGGAACATTTGATTTTTGTATTTGCTTTCTTTAATTTTCATGGTATTGTTCCATCAATACAGGCTTCCAAAAAAGAACATGCAGCAATTATTTTGTGGAGCACTACTTCTTGGAAGAAACTGCAGAGTTTGTCTTTTCACAATCTAACTGTTACTCAGCTGGCATTTTCTCCTAATGACAAACTTTTATTAGCTGTTTCTAGAGACAGGAATTGGTCACTGTGGAAGAAACAAGACTCATCAGAGTCAGGTAGGATATGTGAAATGGATATGCATATTTGAAGACTTCTAGACTTGTTCAGTATTTTTGACTTCAAAATATTTGTGAGAGAATTGGTAAAATATTTAAGGGATGTTTTCCGTAAAACTTTTCAGAAAAAATAGTGCTGTAGGTTCCTGTGACTTTAAGTGCAGTGATGGTCTACAGAAAAGCCACAAAGTGAATTAAAAAGTAGAAAAGTTGATAATCATGTATCCAGTGCTGTTTAAAGGAGAGATGTAATGAAGTCTGCCATTTGTTGTTGTACTCTTCTGCTCATGATTCTGTGTTTCAGATTTACTGAAATCAAATATATATGTTAGAGTGTAGTGTCTGTACTTTAAACTGATATTCAACCAAATAAACCCTTCATTTCAGTGTTCTGAGCAGGCTAGAAGTTGCATTATTAGTGTGGTGTCCTGCACAGAGCTGCTGTTTCCCTATTTGCAGGGCATGACAGTTTGAGTCTCTTGACTGGATTAGTCTCCATCTTTGGCGTGGCTTTTTAATAATCCTTCACAATTGATTAATTTGACTAGGACTGGCTCTGTCTGGAAAAAGAGCAGATAGTAAAGATTCAGTTGACTTTCTCATTATGACTTTCAGCTTTGGAAAATCAAGAAGCAGTTGCTGCTGGATGTTTTAATGGATTTCTAGAACAGATGCTTGTGCTGAAAACTATTATCATTGCACCAGTTGTTTAATAGCAGATAAATACTGCAGGATAGTTAAAAGGTTACTAAACTTGATAGTGTTTTTCTAGAGACTTGGCTGTGAGTTTTGACCCATTCAGACAGTGTCTGTGTTCTGCCTTGAGACTTCTATTCAGACTTCTATTCCAAAACTCTAGCATATTGTCCACAGTATTTAAACACCAAATAGCACATCATGTTTCAAGTTAAGGCGTATGAGTTCTGATACAAAGTAAGTAGATGAAATCTTCATTTCATCTGCCCATCAATAACCTTTCTGTCTACAAAGAACATCATTATCAATGTTAAGCAAAACTGCATGTATTGGCTTCTCAAGAAGTGGTTATTCAAAGTCTACACTCAAAAATGACAGCTTTTTCTATTTAGGAAAATCATTCCCATTCATTGATCTGCTAATCAGATATGTTGCTAGTTTGTGTGCATATTGAAATGGTAGTCTGTCTTTTGGGGAACAGATTAATCTTTAAGATTAGATCATTATGATTCGAGCTCTCGTAGCCTTACTGGAAAACTTTAACTGTAAATAGGAATTTTTGTGGAGTCATGAGGGGATACATGTACGTACAGTAAAAATTGCACTGTACTAAAGCTTTTGAAGCCAGTATCCTTATTAAAAGCTTTAATAGAATCTTAATGTCCTATGCTTGGAATTGGCGTCTTTACTCTACTATAGAGTACTATATGTAAATATATGKGAAGTAATTGAAGCAAGGGCTTTCCTCTGTGTGTTTTATTCCAGGACCAGTTTTCTGTTGCTGTGCATACACAGACAAAACTACAGCTGTTCACAATCGAATCATTTGGTCTTGTGATTGGACACCAGATAGCAAGTATTTTATTACTGGCAGTCGGGACAAAAAGGTATTTAACAAAGATAATTAACAAAGGTATTAACAAAACCTAGCATAAGTAAGAACTGGTTTGAAATGTATTTTAGGTTAGCAGATGCTGTGTCCTCATGGACCCAGGATCTATAAATACATAAAAAGCTTATTGTGTGTATTGAGACTTGTGTCAATGAGACTTTCCTATGCCAAATAAAGGGCTTGCATATGTATGTACAAGACTGTGGTCTGTCAAGTAGACTCCCTCCCTTCTTATGACAAACATATGTCACATAACTCTTAGGGGTCTCTTAAGTTTTTCTTAGGTTTTGTAATGGAATCTGTGTTTGTTGTCAGTATCTTTAATACACTGAGGCAGACTTTTTAAATTGAACTTCTGTAGAGAGAAATTTTTGGCTATTTTAGGGGTCAGCAACTTTGTTCTGTGCTCTGGGGGTGTTTTAATTAAGTTATTCCTGACATTTTCATTAAGTGCATTTACAGAAAGATTAAAGTGAAAATTTCTAGATGATTCTTTCTCTAATAGGTCGTTGTTTGGGGCCAGTGTGACTTATCTGGGACTACTGAATGGAATATGTTGGATTCAGTCAAGCCTTGTTCAACAGTGCTGGATGCTGGAGATTCTGTTACGGCAGTTAGTATCAGCCATGTGCTTACTCCTGATGGAAGGTATTGCTGTCTTTTCATAATGCAGTTCTGTGTTAATATAGAAATTAGTATTTTTTCCACTTTAATCAGCTTCTGTGGCCTAAATAACTCTTAAAATTTACTTGTCAAATATTTTGACCATTCTTTAATTGAATGCACTCTCCTTTTTTCTTTCCTATCCTCCTATTGCAGTGTACAGTGACTTCTCCAAAGATTGTAACAAGAGAAAAAAAAGGGGGGGGTGAGTGGGCAAGTGCATCTGAAGCACATTTGTTTTTCCAACACTATCAGGTGGTCTGATGCTGTAATAACCTTCCTTATGAGCACTGTATTTGTTTCTATCCCAATATGTTTTGCAGGTTTCTGGTTTGCTCTTTTTTATGAAGAAACTTTGTTTTAAATTGTGATTTTTTTCATGACAAAGTAAATATTGATTTGAAGGCAAGGTGCAACACAAATGTTTTGAGCACTAGTTCTTTCTAACTTACTTTACTAAACTGCTTGCTTTAACCTTTTCTACTAATGCATTTGCTCTCTTGACAGATACATTGTTGCAGTAGGCTTAGAGTGTGGGAAGATTAACTTGCACACATGGAAGCAGAGTGGGCAGGAACCAGCATTAGCTGATTGGACCAAGTGTGTAGAGATGGATAACAGGTATTTCTTTTGAAGGGTGTTAGAAGCAAGGAAACCACCTTCTTGAGACTGATAGTTCTACAGTTCTGTTTTAAAGTATAAAAGGATTTGCAGATTTTATTTGTATATTAACAATTTGTCATCCTTTTTGGAAAAGGTCATCCCTGAAAGTCTAATGATGCCTTTAAGCAAAACCTGGAAATAAAAATATTGGTTATTTAGAATCCTTAAGAAAAAACAGAAGATAGAGGGGGGTTAAACCCTAAGATACTTCATGCTGTGTAAATGTTTTGACAGGTTATTCCCTTTTTTGGCTTAACATTTTTTTTGTTTAAAAAAAAAGCTTTATTATCTTTAGTCATAAATAATGATAAAAATCAGTGAGGGGGAAAAAGTCACTGTCTAAATATATCAGTAAATAAATGAAGACTGCCCAATAAGCATTCTGGACTGGACATCAGCAAATCTTCTGCAGCAGCTTCTAGCAGAAACCAAAGGAATGATAAGTTATATGCAGTGGTGCTGTGGTGACAGCTAGAGAAACTCTCTGTAGAGATACTTTGGCTACTTCAATTGAAACACTTTTCACAGACTCTTCCCTTACATACTGGCATTGGTAGTACCAGAAATGAAAGATGATGGTAACTTTTATCTGTATGTGCTTGAAGTGAATTTGAAAGAAATCAAATGATAGGAAATCTCTGGCTAAAAGCCAGAAATCTCTTTGTCATATCTCAGTAATTGAGATGCTAGACCTGCAACTTAATATGGTAAAACTTGAAATCATTAGCTATTTAAATTATTGATGAGCAGGAAGATAAAGTGTTTTTAGTGTTAATGGCCCTACTTATTTTAGGAAGTTAATACCTGCTGGTTGTCACAAGTCAGGTTTTCTGTGTTGGTAATGTTGAAAGGAGAGTATTAATTATATAAATGATAGCGTTTACACTCTCATGTCCAACTGTGCTTGATGTTTTGCAGTTATGTATGGATTTCTTTTTACTGCAGCCAAAGTCATGCTCTTGCTGTGAAACGTCTATGCTGGAGACATCATGAGGGCAGAGCTGGACATTATGATCAGAACAGCAGCAAGTGGTTGCAGCTTGCAAGTTGTGGAGCTGATCACTGTGTTAAGATATTCAACGTCAACAAATTTGCTCTTTAGCAAAGATAGCAGGACTGTCTGAGCAGCATGAATTCACACCATTTTATTTCAGCTGTTTAACCATACTAATTTTTAAATTCTCTGCTTCCTGTTATGTAAAGTAAAACATCTGAAATATAACTTATTAAAGCAACTTTTGTGGTAGTTTGAAATGTCAAATACTTTTCTAATTCTTCAGTTGCAGGAAATATGAAGTATTTTGTATGTTTTGGTTGGTGAATATTCTGGAACTCAGCAGTGTGTGGGGGGAGGTACTAAATACTTCCACTGTGTAGGAGAAGGATAATGAGACGGTTTTGTTCACTGTGACTCCAGGGATATGTGAGAAGACACCAGTACTTATGTTTTTCTGTGTTTGGGATTACAATGTGGAAGTAAAAGACAATGAGTAGTAAAAAGACTAACTCCATTTTCACTAAATGTCATCTTAAGATAGAACAAAGAACCCCTGAACTTTGTATGAACTCTTCAACTCCTGCCTGACTGGCCAGGAATTCAAACAGGATAGAACTGGTGAGAAGTTGTAGAATTTTCTAGTGGAAAATTCCATTTTCTTTGTTCTTTTCCTCGGATGTATAGCTAATCAAGAGAGTGTTAGATAGTAACTCTACCAGCCAAAAGAATGTAGATAAGTCATTTACCTATGCTATGGGTGGTATGAAACTAAATGGCACAAAGTATCACTTGTTCATGATGTTATTACTTTAAGCCTTGGGGGTTGGTTTCAGGGGATGAAGTTGTAGCTGATGATGGCTCACTATCTTAGGGAGTGGAGGCTCCTTCCTCCCCTCTATTCCTCTTCCTCTGTCCCCCAGTTTGCATGTTTCTGCCTTCAAGGCTTAAAATACAGCTCCCTTCTAATTTAGCTCTAAAAAGATGTAAAGTTCTCTCTATAAACCATTGTGATCAGCACTGCTGCAAAAAAGATATTATATTGGATATATAACATCAGTTTATGGGATTTCATTTCCAGCCAGAACAGACATCTGTTAATATGACGAATTAGTGTCTGTATCTTGAACAAAGTCCAGAAGAGTAGCTGCTGGACTTATTCCATAAACACTCTCACACTCATGCCTGAAGATAAGGGATGCACTGGCCTTTTATGAGAAGTAACTTTGCCCAAGCCTACTGGGGGGAGAGGGATTGGTGGCTATGCTTTACTGGAATTTTAATTTGCAAATTTGTGTGTGTCTTAAAATGATGAAGGTGTATTACTGTGTGTGTCAGATCTTCCCTCTCCCTGCCCCCAGCAGGAGTTTTTATTGTAATGCTTTTAAAGCAGAGGTCTGAAAATTATTTTGTAGTGAAAACCATTGAAAGCTCAGTTTCTAAAATTGAGAAGTGTTTATTCCATGAAAAGGTTGAAATTTCCCAAAAATTCAATAAAGGAAAAATAAAACAACCCTATGGCACAACTTGCCAAACAAGTTTTCAGTTGCATAGGATTTGGTTATATCTTGTGATGAGTCTGTAATACTGAAGAGCATTTGACAGTAACATTTTGCAGATGATACAAAACTGTGAGGAGGACTGATACACCAGATGGTTGTGCTGCTATTCAGAGGGACCTCAACAGGTTGGAGAGCTAGGCAGAGAGGAATCTCATGAAATTCACCAAGTGGAAATGCCAAGTCCTGCCCCTGGGGAGGAATAATCCATGTACCACTACAGACTGGGGGCTGACTGGCTGGAAAGCAGCTTTGGAGAGAAGGCCCTGGGGATCCTGGTGGACAAGAAGTTGAACATGAGCTAGCAGTGCTCCCTCATGGCAAAGAAGGCCAATAGTATCCAGGGCTGAATTAGGAAGGATGTTTCTAGCAGGTTGAGGGAGGTGATCCTTCCGTTCCACTCAGTACTGCTGAGGCTACATCTGGAGTGGTGTGTCCAGTTCTGGGCTCCCCTGTACAAGAAGGAAAGAACCAATTGCTACTCAAGACTGGTAGTGCAGAAGTAACAGGAACTGTGCTTTAACATTTTATTGTGTTGCTTCTTTAGCAAGAATACAGTTCTTTCAGAGAGGGCCAGACTTTTTCAGAATAGCTGTAGTGAATGTTTTAAGGGGTTTTCTATTTTAGCTTTTTATTTGCAATTCTGTTCTTCAGCATAATAAAAAATGCAACTTTAAAAAAATATGTTGGGGAAGAATACTTCTTAATAATGATGCATTCCTATATCATAGCTGAGCGCAGCTAGCAGAGACAGCCAACAGACACAGCAGTTTGTGCAGAAGGGTGCCAAGAAGGGGTCCTCGTCTCCATTCATAGTAGCGTACATTTCCTCACATACGGTTGTGATGCACCACAGGGTGCATTCCCCAATAGCTGTTGGAGTCGCTGTGTCTGCCCCATCAGAGGCTTCCACCCAGACAGACCTCATGGAGAGTGCAGCTCTTTAAATCTCAGGCTGCAGGGAGTGCCTGGGGCATCTCTGTGAGGCTGGGGCAGAAGTCAGCTTTTTTTGCAAAAGGTGTGCTGTTGTGGATGAGTTGTGTCACCAGGTAAATGAGTTACAGGAGGAAGCCAGCAGGCTGCGTAGCATCTGTGAGGATGAGCAAGAGAGAGGATATTCTCAGGGACCCTACAGCTTCAAGAGCCCCCACCCTCAAATGCAGTGTAGACACAGGTGGAGTTTGTGGCTTGTGGGACAGTAAGTGGTAACTCAAACAAGGCGAAGGCTAGAAGCTGGTGGACAAGGAGGAAGGCTCCTGCTTCTCCTGAAGGTTTGCAGCTGATGAATGGGTTCACTGCACTCAAAGCAGAGCAGGAGGTGGTCATGGTTTCAAGTGAAGCAACTGGGCTTACAGACCCTGCGCTACACAGGAACATCTAGAAGGAGCAGCAAATGATAGTGGGTCTCCCCACTCCCTGCTGCAGGGGACAGAGGCAGCCATCTGCCAACCTGACCTCCTGTCTAGAGAGGTTAGCTGCTTGCTGGGATCTTGGATCCGGAATATTGTGGAGCTTGTCCACCCTTCTGACTAGTACCTCTGCTGCTCTTCCATGTGGGCACCCATGAAACTGCCAAGGGCAACTTAGAATGCATCAAACGTGGCTACAGAGCTCTGGGGGCAGTGACCAGGGGTATGGGGGCCCAGGTGTTTTTTTCCCTTGATCCTGCCACTGAGGGGGAAGGATGGGAGGAGGAGTAGATGGATACTGCAAGTCAACAATTGGCTGCCCAGCTGGTGTTGGCAACAGGGTTTGGGTTTCTACTATCATGGGAAGAGTGACATCTGCTTGGGAGAGATGGGATCCACCTCGCAAAGCAGGGCACCCAGGTATTTGCTAACAGGCTGGCCAATCTGGTAAGGAGAACTTTAAACTAGGATGGATGAGGGAAGGGGAGAGTTATAGGGACCAAGTAATCAACAAAACAGGACGCAAGTGGGGGTACCTCAAGCATTTGCATGCAGGCAAGGAAGTGCCTACAAGACAAGACCATAGGGAAACCTCTTGTATCCTTTCTGGGAAATCAGCACATTTGGATGCCCCTCTGAAGTGCCTGTTCACAAATTCATGCAGCATGGGGAATAAATAGGAGGAATTAGAAATGTGTCTGCAGTTGCAGGGGTATGATTTCATTGCCATTACGGAGGTGTGGTGGGAAAGCTCCCATGACTGGAATGCTGCCATGGATGGATACAGGCTCTTTAGGAAGGACAGGTGAGAAGGGAGAGTCACCCTTATGTGAGAGAGCGGTTGGAATGTATGGAACTCTGCCTAGAGGTGGATGATGGGTTGAGAGCTTATGGGTAAGGATTAAGGGCAGACTAACATGGGTGACACTGTTGTGGGTGGCTACAGGCCACCTGATCAGGAAGAGGAAGTAGATGTGGCCTTCTACAGACAGCTGGAAGTAGCCTCACACTCACAGACCTTGGTCCTCATGGGGGACTTTAACCACCCTGGTATCTGCTGGAAAAACAACACAGCAAGGCATGAGCAATACAGGAGGTTCCTGGAGAGCATCAATGACAACTTCCTGACACAGGTGATAGAGGAGCCAATAAGGAGAGCTGCTCTGCTAGTCTTTGTACTAACAAACAAGGAAGGGCTGGTTGGTCATGCGGAAGTTGAGGGTGACTTTGGCTGCAGTGGCCATATGATGGTGGAGTTCAGGATCCTGTGAGGAGGGAGCAGGGCAAGGAGCAGGATCATAACACTGGACTTTGGGAGAGCAAATCTGGCCTCTTCAGGGACCTGCTTGGAAGAATCCCATGGGAGAGTGCCTTTGAAGGAAGAAGGATCACCTCCTCCAAGCTCAAGAACAGTCCATCCCAAAGAGCAAGAAGTCAAGCAAAGGGGACAGGAGACCTGCAAGGACGAACAAGGATCTCCTGGCAAAACTCAAACAGAAGAAGGAAGTGTACAGAAGGTGCAAGTAGGGACAGATAACCTGGGAACAATAGAGGGATTTTGTCTGAGTATGAAGGGATGGGGCTAGGAAGTCCAAGGCCCATCTAGAATTTTATTTGGCATGGGATATCAAGGAAAACAAGAAGGGCTTCTTTAAATTCATCAGTAACAAAAGGAAGACCAGGGGAAATGTGGGACCACTGCTGAACGGGGCTGGGGATCCTGGTGACAAAGGATACAGAAAAGGCAAGGATACTGAATGCTTTCTTTGCTTCAGTCTTTACTGGTAAGACCAGCCCTCAGGAATCCCAGGCCCTGGAGATCAAGGAGCAAGTCTGGAGAAAGGAAGACTTTCCCTTGGTGGAGGAGGATTGGGTTATTGTTAGGTTATCGTTTATGGTTTAGGGTTAGGTTAGTGTTAGGGCTTAGGGTTTAGAGTTTGGGCTTAGGGTTTAGGGTTAGGGTTAGGTTTAGGGGTTAGGGATAAGGGGTTAGGGTTAGCATTAGGATTTGGGTTAGGGTTTAGGCTCAGGTTAGGGTTGGTGTTGGGTCAGAGCTGGTATTGTGTTTGGAGCTGGCTTGATGTTACAGTTATGATTGTGGTTAGGGCTTAGCATTAGGGTTAGGTGGTTGGGGTTTAGCATTTAGGTTTAGAGTTAGGGTTTGCTTAGTGTTAGGTTTAGAGTTAGAGGTTAGGGTTAGGTTTAGGGTTAGAATTGGGTTATGGGTTAGGGTTAGGTAGGTTTAGATTTAGGGTTGGGGTTCAGGGTAAGGGTTGGGTTCAGGGTTAGGAATAGATTGGTTGGGTTAGGGCAAAGTTTTAGGGTTATGGTTGGGTTTGGGTAAAGGTAAGGAGTTAGGGTTAGGACTCTGGGTTGGGGTTGGAGTTGGGGTTTGAGGCTGAGGTTAAGGTTTAGGGCAAGGATTAGGTTAAGGGTAGGATTACGGTTTAGTGTTTTGGTTAGGGGTTAGAGTTTACAGTTAGGATTAGGGTTTAGAATTAGAGTTATTGTTGGGATGGGCTAGTGTTAGAGTTAGCGGTTTGTGTTATGCAGGGTAGGGTTTAAGGTTAGGGTTTAGGGTTGGGATTAGTGTTAGGGTTAGATTTAGGGTTTAAGGTTTGGGTTAGGATTAGGGACAGCAATTAGGGTTAGGTTAGGGTTAGCATTAGTATTAAAGTTTAGGGTTAGGGTTGGGTGTTAGGTTTAGTGTGCAGCATTAGGTTTATGGTTAGGGATTAGGAGTTAGGGTTAAGGTTAGTGTTTAAGGTTAGGGTTTAGGGTTTATTTTAGGTTTAGGATGAGAGTTGGGTTTAGGATTTAGAGTTAGGGTTGGGGTAGGGCTTAGGGCTGAGGATTAGAGTTAGGGTTAGCATTAGGGTTTATGGTTTAGTGCTAAGGGTTAGGATTCGAGTTTAGAGTTATGGTTACATATAGGGTTAGCATTAGGTTTAAGGTGAGGCTTGGGGATAGGGTTAGGTTTCGGGTTAGGATCAGGGTTAGGGTTTAGGATTGGGTTTAGTGTTAGGGGTAAGCATTAAGGTTTTGCGGTTAGAGTTCGGGTTAGGGGTTTGGGTTAGGATTATAGTTTAGGGTTAGGTTTAGGATTAAGGTTAAGGGTTAGGGATTAGATTTAGAGTTAGGGTTTGGGTTGGCTTGCAGTTAGTGTTTTGTGTTAGGGTAAGGGTTTTGGTTAGATTTAGTGTCAGGGTTGGGGTTATGGTTAGGGTTAGGTTAGGGTTATTGTTTGGGTTAGGTTTAGGCTTTGGGTATGGTTAGGGTAAGCAGTTAGGGTTAGGGTTTTGATTTAGGGTTGGGTTTAGTTTGCGGTTAAGGGTTAAGGTTTATGGTTTAGAGTTAAGTGTTAAGGATAGGGTAAGGGTTGGGGATAGGGATAGGGTTTAGGTATAGGTTTTGGGTTAGGATTAAGGATAAGGGTTAGTGTTTAGTGTTAGGTTTAGGAACTATCTTTAGGATTTAGGGTTAGTTTACGATGAGGGCTTATGTTTAAGGTTAGGGTTTAGGGTTATGGTTAGGCCTTAGGGTTTCATGTTGGGTTAGGTTTAGGGTTATTTTTATTGTTAAGGTTAGTGTTTAGGATTAAGGGTTAGCGTTAGCATTAGGATTTAGGTTTAGGGTAGGGTTAGAGTTAGGGTCAGGGTTGGGTTTGGGTTAGGGCTTATGTTTAAGGTTATGGGTCAGGGTTAGGGTTTACTGATAGGTTAGGGTTATCGTAAAGCATAGGGATTATGTTTAGGGATTAGGGTTAGGTTTAGCATTCGGGTTACGGTTAGGTTAGGGTTGGAGTTAAGGTTATGGTTTAAGGTTAGAGTTAGGGTTTAGGGTTATCACTAAGGTTTATGTTTAGGGCTGGGTCAGTGTTAGGGGTTAAGGTTTAGGGTTACCTTTAGGGTTTAGAGTTAGAGTTTAGGGTTGGGTTCAGTTTAGGGTTTACAGTTGGGGTTGGGTTAACATTAGGGTTAGGTTAGGATTATAGTTGGGGGTAGGGGTTAGGGTTAAGTGTTACAGTTAAAGGTTTAGGGTTGGGGTAGGGGTTAGCGGTTAGGGTTAGGGTTTAGGCTCAGGGTTGGGTTTGGATTTAGGGTTAGATTTAGGGTTAGGCTTTAGAGTTAGGGATAGGGTTAGGATTAGGGTTTGGGTTAGGGTTAGATTAAAGGTTTAGAGTTTAGTGTTCAGTGTAATGACTCAGAAATAGCGTTGGGGCTGGGATACGGTTAGAATTAATGTTCTGTGTTAGGGTTAGAGTTTTGGGTTAGGGTGTGGGTTTAGGTTAACAGTTAGGGATGGGATTAGGTTTTAGTGTTAGATTTTGGGTTAAGGTCAGAGTTGGGGTTTAGGGTTGGGGAAGGAATTAGGGTTCGATTTTTGGGGGGGACAGTTCAGTTTAGGGCTTAGGGCTACAGTTTAAGGATAGGGTTAGGATTAGGGCTAAAGTTTAGGGTTAGGTTTAGGGTTTAGGGTTAAGTGTAAGGGTTAGGATTAGTGTTACTGTTTAGGGTTAGATTTAAGGTTAGGTTTAGGGTATAGGGTTGGGGTTAGGGATTAGATTTGGGATTAGGGTCGGGGTTGGTTTACAGTTAGAGTTGGGTTTTGTATTAGGGTAAGGGTTAGGTTTAGGGTTAGTAGTTTGAGTTATTGTTTGTGTTAGTGTTAACTTTAGAGGATTAGGTTTTAGAGTTAGGGGTTAGGGTTAAGTTTTGATTTAGGGTTAGGTTTAGTGTTTAAGACTTGGGTACAGTTAGGGTAAAAGGATTAGGGTTTAGATTTATGCTTGGCATTTGGTTTAGGCTTGAGGAGTAGGGTTAGAGTGAGGGTTTAGAGTTACAGTTAAGTATAGGGTTAGGGTGAGGGCTGGGGATATAGTTAGGGTTTGGGATTAGGGTCAGGATTGGAGTTAGGTTGGAGTTCGGCAAAGGTAAAGGCAAAGGCATTTAGGGTTAGGGTTAGGGTCAGGGTTGGGGTAAGGGTTACTGTTTAGGATTTAGGGTTAAGGGTTAAGTTTAGGGTTGGGGTTTAGGATGAAGTTAAAGTTAGGACTTAGGGTTAGGTTTAAGGGATAGGTCAGGGATGGGGGTGGGATTAAGGGTTTAGGATTAAGTTTAGGGTTTAGGGTTAGGTCAGAATTAGGGGTTGGGGCTAAGGGTTTAGGATTAACATTAGGGTTAGGTTTAGGAGTTAAAGTTCAGGTTAGGATTAGGAACAGGGGTTAGGGTTATGTTTAGTGTTAGGGTTAGCATTACTGTTAAGATTTAGAGTTCTGATTAGGGTTAGGTTTAGGGTGTAGGGTTAGGTTTATGGTTAGGGTTTAGAAATTAAGATTAAGGTTAGTGTTTAAGGTTAGGGTTAGGTGTTAAGGTTAGTGTTAGGATTTAGGTTTGGAGTAGGGTTAGAGGTAGGGTTAGGGTTTGTTTTATGCTTAGGATGAGGGTTAGGGGTTAGGGGTAAGGTTAGGGTTAGCATTTAGGGTAAGGGTAGGGCTTAGGGTTAGGGTTAGAAGCTCGCATTTGGTTAGGTTTTAGATTTGGAGTTCAGGGTTGGGATTAGAGCTGAGTTAGGATTAGGGTTTGGTTTAGCTTTGGGTTCGGTTGAGCATTTAATGAAAAGATTTAGCAGTTAGGGTTTTGGGGTTAGGGTTGGGGATCAGGGGTTAGTGTTTAGGATTAGGGTTAAGGGTTCTGGTTAGGATTTAGGATCAGGGTTATTGTTGGGTTGGGACTGGAGTTACAGTTATGCTTAGGTTTGGGCTTGGCGTTTTCTTCCCCCTCTACTCAGCCCTGGTGAGGCCACATCTGGAGCACTGTGTCCAGTTCTGGGCTCCTTAATACAAGAGAGACATGGAGCTACTGGAGCAAGTCCAGTGGAGGGCTACTAAGGTGATGAAGGGACTGGAGCATTTCTCATCTGAGGAAAGGCTTCAGAGAGCTGGGACTCTTCAGCCTGGCGAAGAGAAGACTGAAGGGGGGGATCTTATCAGTGTGTATAAATATCTGAAGGGAGACTGTAGAGAGGATGGGGTCAGACTCTTCTCAGTGGTGCCAGGAGATAGGCAATAGGCACAAACTGAAACACAGGAAGTTCTGTCTGAACATGAGGAGAAACTTCTTTACTGTGAGAGTAATCTAGAACAGGTTGCCTAGAGAGGTTGTGGAGTCTCCTTCCTTGGAGGTATTCAAAAGTTGTCTGGACACAATCCTTGGAAATATGCTCTAGATGACCCTGCTTGAGCAGGGGGGGTTGGACTAGATGATCTCCAGAGGCCCCTTCCAACCTTGGCTATTCTGTGAACCTGTGATAATAGTGTCCGTGGCCCATTTTACAGATTCA
>NW_020450804.1:336156-338415 GCF_003343035.1 Apteryx rowi | reverse complement strand
AGGTGACCCGGGTTGGACTAGATGATCTGCAGAGGTTCTTTCCAACTTCAACCATTCTGTGATTCTGTAAAGTATTAGGGTTCAGGCTTAGGGTTAGGATTAGTGTTTAGGGTTAGAGTTAGGGTGTATAATTAGGGTTCGGGTTTGGCAAGGGTTAGAGTTAGGGTTTTGTGTTAGGGTTAGGCCTAAGTTTAGGGTTAGTGATAGATTAGGTTTAGGGTTATGGTTTAGGCTTGGGGTAAAGTTAGGGTCATTGTTTGGGGAGCAGGGTTCGAATGAGGGTTAGGTTGGGGTTTGAGATAGGGTTAGGATTAGGTTTAGGGTTAAGGTTATGGTTTCAGGTTAAAGTTAGGGATTTGAGTTAGCGTTAGGGTTCAGTGTTAGGACTGGAGATTGATTTAGTGTTTGTTTGGATTTAGGGTTAGTGTTTAGGGTTTCGGTATGCTTAGGGTGAGTATTTAGGGTTTTAGAGTTTGGGTCAGGGTTAGGACTAGATTTAGGGTTTTAGAGTTAGGGTAAGCGTTTGGGATTAGGAATAGGCTTATGGTTTGGGTTAGGTTATAAATTAATGTTAATTTAATGGTTAGGGTAGTGTAAGGGTTAGGTTTAATTTAGAGTTTAGGGTTAGGGCTAAGATTAGGTTAGTGTTAATATTTAGGGTTAGACTGGGGTTGGGGTAGGTTGGGGTTATTGTCAGGGTGGGTTGATTAGGGGTAGGATTACATTTGGGGTTTGGGTCAGGGATTAGAAATAGGGTTCAGTTTTTTAGGGTTAGGGTTTATGATTAGCATTAGGTTTAGGCTTATGGTAAGTGTTGGATTAGGTTTGGGTTTCTGTTTAGTGTTACTTTTAGATTTAGGGTTAGGGTCAGGTTTAGGGTTAAGGTTAGGGATAAGGTTATGGTAAGGGTTAGGGTAGAGTAGGGATAACTGAGGTTTAGGGTTCGGCTAGGATTGGGTTATGTTTTGGGTTTGCGTTGGGTTTGTTTAGGGTTATAGTTAAATTAGAGCTAAGGTTAGGATTTACCAGTTAGGCCTTGGCTTAGGTTTAGGATTAGAGTTAGGACTAGGGTTAGGTTAGTGTTTGGGTTAGAGTTAGGGTAAGGGTTATGGTTCAGAGTTAGATTTAATGTAAGGGTTCGATGTTGGTAGGTCTTAGTGTCAGGGAATTCTTGGTGTGGAAAGATCTTGATGTTGGCCTGTCTGTGTTGAGATGGTCTTGGTGTTGGGAGGTGTCCATGCCAGGGCCCCAGTGTAAGGAAATCTTTATTTCAGGAGGTCTTGATTTCAGGGGGCTTGGTGTCAGTAGGACTCAATGTTGGGCGGGGGGGGGCAGGTATTGATGTTGGGGAGGTCTGGATGTCTGGAGGTCTCTGTCAGGAAGGCCTTGGTGTCAGGGATTATCGATGTGAGGAGGTCTCAATGTTGGATGGTCTCTGTGTTGGGGAGCTATGGTGTCAGGGAGGTCTCAGTGTTGATAGGTCTCGATGTTGAGATGATCTCAGTGTCAGGAGGTCTCAATGTCAGCGGATCCCAATGTCAGGGGGCCTAGGTGTCAGGGAAGTCTGGGTGTCAGTGGGTCTCAAAGTTGGGGTGGTCTCTATGTCAGGGTAGTCTTGATGTCAGGATGTCTTAATGTGTGGTGAGTATGATATCAGGATGCCTCAGTGTCGGGGAGGTCTCAATCTCAGGGTTTCTCAATGTCAGCAGGTCTCAGTGTTTGAAGGACTCAGTGTCAGGGGATCTTGGTTTCTGGGTGATACTGATGTTGGGGGGGTATCAATGTTATCAGGTCTTGATGTTGAAGGATGTCAGTGTCGGGGATTCTCAGTGCTGGGAAAATGTCAGTGTTGGGAGTCACTGATGCTGGGGGAGGCTTGGTGTTGGGGACTATTTGTGTTGGGGGATCTTGATGTCGGGAGGTTGCTGTGTCAGGGCATCTTGGTTTCAGGGAGGTCTTGGTGTCAAGCATGGTCTCAGTGTTTGGGGTTTCTCAGTGTTGGGAGGTCTTGGTATCAGGGAGATCTCGGTGTGCAAGAGGTCTCAATTTCCTGCTTGTCTCAGTGTTGCGAAGGTCTCAGTTTCAGGGTGGTCTCGGTGTCAAAGGGTTTCAGTGTCAGGGAGCTCGTGATGTCGGGGGGGGGGTGTCTCCATGTTGGGGAAGTCTCAGTATCAGGCATCTTGATGACAGAAAGGTCTCCCTGTCAGGCAGTCTGGTGTCAAGGTGGGTCTCAGTGTCAGGGAGTGTCTAGGTGTCGGG
>NW_020450804.1:333573-334755 GCF_003343035.1 Apteryx rowi | reverse complement strand
GTGTAGGGGTGTCTCAGTGTTAGGAAGGTCTTGAGGGGGGGGGGGTCTCAATGTCGGAGTGGTCTCAGCGTCAGGGGGGGTGTCTCAATATTGGGAGTTCTTGATGTCCAGGGGTCTTGGTGTAAGGAGAGGTCACCTTTTCTGGGAGTCTCAGTGTCTGGGATGTTGGGGGGGGGCTCAGTGCCAGCAAGGTCTTGGTGCAGGGGTGTCAATGCTGGGAAATCTCTGTGTTGTGGGGACTCATTGTTGGGTGGTCTCAGTGTCCAGGCAGTCTCACTGTTGGTGGGGGACTCCATGTTGGGGAGTATTGACATTGGGAAATCTGTTTCAGGGGTTCTTTTTTGGGAGGGGTGTATCATTGTCAGGGAGGTCTCAGCAGCCGGGGGGGGGAGGGCTTGGTGTTGGAGACGTCTTGGTGCCAGGGGTCTCAGAGTCATGGGGCATTGGTCTAGTTTAGTCTCAATGTTGGGATGTCCCAATGTCACGGGGTATTGGCATTAAGAGGCCTTGATGTCTGATGGTCTTGCTGTTGTGGAGGCCTCAGTGTGTGTAGGGTCTCAGTTTTGGCAAGTATCAGTGTTGGGAGATCTCAATGTCAGGAGGTCCCAATATAGAGGAGGCCTTGGTGCTGTTGGGTACTGGTTTGGGTGTGTATAGTGTTGGGAACTCTCAGTATAGAGGTCTTGATGTTGGGTGTTATCTATATCAGGGTGTCTTGATGCCAGAGGGTCTCAGTCTCTGTGAGGGGAGCTCTCAGTGCTGTGGGGGTCTTCATGTCAAGGAGGTCTCAATATCAGGGACATCTCAGTTGCATTGCAGGTCTTGCTGTTGAGGGTTGTTGATATCGGGGAGGTCTCTGTGTCAGGACAGCTTGGTGCTGAGGAGGTGTCAGGGTGTAGCAGTGTAGTGGGGGCTCAATGTCAGAAGTTCTCAGTGTCGGTGTGGTCTTGGTGTTGGCAAGGGGGGGGGGGGTTCAGTACTGGGTACATCTCCATATTAGGGGCTATCAATGTCAGGAGGACTCAAAGTCAGTAGGATCTGGGGCTTTCAATATCAGGGAGGGCTCAGTACTGGGAGCTATTGACGTGAGTAGGACTCCTCGATGGGTGTCTCAATGGAAGTGTCATTGTTGGGGGGGGTCTCGATGTCAGAGGGCAGTCCCCATGTCAGGAACAATTGGTT
>NW_020450804.1:329028-333473 GCF_003343035.1 Apteryx rowi | reverse complement strand
GGGGGGGTATTGGTGTCAGGGAGCTCTCAAAGTTGGGGAAGTCCTGTTTCGGGGGGGGGTTCTCAGTGTCAGGGAGGTTTCAAAGTTGAGAGGTCTCAGTGTCAGGGCTACCAGTGTTGGGAGGGGTCTTGGTGTTGGAAAGGTCTCAATTTCAGGGGATCTCAGTGTTGGGGAGTATCCGTGTTGGGAGGTCTCAATTAGTGTAGGGAGGGTCTCTGTGTCAGGCGCTCATGATGTTGGAGGGTCCAGTTTGGGGGGGGGTCTCCATGTTGGGGGGGGGTCTCAATGTCAGGGAGGTCTCAATATCAGGGTGGGTCTCAGTGTCAGGCGGTCTCGATGTCAGTGAAGTCTTGGTGTTGGGAGGTCTTCATGTCAGGTAATTCTCAGTGTCAGGGAGAAATGGTGTCAGGGGATTTTGGTGTCAAAGAGGCCTTGGTGTCCAAGGGACTTGACGTCAGAGAGGTCTCAGTTTTAAGGGGAATCAGTTTTGGGGGGGGGGTCTCAGTCTCTCAGAATCTCAATATCAGGGCAGCATCTATGTCAGGGAGGTCTTGATGTCGAGGGAATCACAGTGTTGGGGAGGTCTCGATGTTGGGAGATGTCAGCAGGTTTCAATGTCCTAGAGCTCTCAGTTTCAGGGGGTAACAATGTTGGGCGGTCTCCATGTAAGAGGTCTCTATGTCAGGATGTATTGATGTCAGGGAGGTGTGTATGTCGGGAATAGTGATGTGCGGGAGTCTAGATGTCAGGGAGATACTGGTGTTGGGAAGTATTGATTTCGGTCATATCTTGGGGTCCAGGCAGTCTTCTTTCCGGGGGGGGGATTTTGGTGACGGGGAGGGGGTGTCTCAATGTTGGATAGGTCTTGATAATGGGAGGTCTCAGTGTCAGCTGTACTCGATGTTGGGGGGGTCTTGGTGTCAGGGAGGTCTCTGTGTCAGGTGCTCTCAATGTTGGAGGGTCCAGTTTGGGGGGGGTCTTGTTGTCAAGAGGCTCTCAAAATCAGGGAGGTCTCAATCTCAGGGTGGGTCTCAGTGTCAGGGAGGTCTCGATGTTGGGACAGTATCGATATGACGGGGTCTCAATATCAGGGAGGTGTCAGTGTCAAGAGCTATTGATATCAGGGTGTTTTGGTGTTGGGGAGGTGTTGGTGGAGGTGTGGTTTTGATGTTGGTTGGTCTCGATATCACATGGGTATCAATGTTCGAGAGGTGTCAATGTCAGGGAGGTATCAGTATCACAGAGTCTCAAAGTTGGAAGGGGGGCTTAACGTCTGGGAGGTCTTGATGCCAGGGGATCTCATTGTCAAGGGATCTTGATGTCGGGGAGGTATCAATGTTGTTTGGACTCTATGTCGAGGAGGTATTCTTGTCGGGGCATATAGTTCTTGGGGAGATCTTGATGTTTGGGTGTATCGATGTCCAGGAATATTGATGTGCAGCAGTATCCATGTCAGGAGCTGTTTATGTCAGGGCATATCAATGTGCAGTGGTATTGATGTAGGAGCATTGAAGAGATATCAATGTCAAGGCATATTGATGTTGAGGGGTATTGATGTGGGGCATATCGATATGCAAAGGTTTTGATGTTGGGAGCAAATCAATGTTGGGTCATATCAATGTTGGGGCATAATGATTTGCAGTGGTATTGATGTCATGGCATATTGTTGTCAGGGCATATCAATGTGCAGTGCAATTCATGCAGGCGCTTATTGATGTTGGGGGTGTATCGATTTGCAGCAGTATTGATGGTGGGTGTAGCAATGTTGGGCCATATCGATGTGCAGTGGTATCGATGCTGGGGGCATATCAATTTGCATAGGTATCGATATTGGGGTGTATTGATATGCGGAGGTATCAATGTTGGGGTGTTTTGATATGCAGCAGTAATGATGTCGGGACATATCGATGTGCCATGGTATCCATTTCAGAGACTGTTGATATGCAGCAGTATCAATGTCAGGGCCTGTTGATGTGCAGCACTATCCATGTCAGGGCCTACTGACGTGCAACGCTATCAATGTTGGGCAGTATCAGCATTGGGACTTATCAATGTGCAGTGATACCGATGTTGGGCCTATCAATGTCAGGGCTTATCGATGTGCTGCAGTACTGTAGTGCAGCTGTTTCAATGTCAGGGCCCATAGATGTAGGTGCCTATCCAGGTGCAGCGGTATTGATGTTGAGCCATAGAGATCTGCAATGATACCGAAGTCGGGGCCTGTCGTTGTGTGTGTGGGGGGGGGGGCTATTGATGTGCAGCAGTATCGATAGTCGGCATATCGATGTCAGGGCCTATTGATGTTGGGACCATTGATATCAGGGCATACTGCTGTGCAGTACTATCAATGTCAGGGCGTTTTGATGTCAGGGGCATATTGATGTGCAGCAGTATCAATGTTGGGGCATCTGGATGTCAGGGCTTATCTATGTGCAGCAGTATCGATTACAGGGCATCTATTTCTCAGGTATTTATTTCTATTCATCTATTTGCAGTGGTATTTATGTTGGGACATATCAAATTAGGGCCTTATTGATGTGCAGCCATATTGATGTCAGGGCATATCGATGTTTGGTCGAATCGTTGTGTATCAGTATCAATGTCGGGGTGTATCCATGTCTGGGGGTATTGATGTGCATTGGTATCGATGTTGGGGCATAGCGATGTCAGAGCGTAGCGATGTAGGGGCGTATCCATGTCTAGATTTATGAATGTGCATCAGTATTGATGTCAGACCGTATCCATGTCAGAGATCAAGATTGCAGGGAGTATTGATGTGCAGCGGTATCAAAGACAGTATATGGATGTCAGCATGTATCGATGTTGGGGCTTATTGATGTGCAGTGCTATCAGTGTCAGGGCATAATCGATGTACCAGCATATCAATGTTGAAGGAGTATCCTTTTGCAGTGCTACCAATGTCAGCACGTATCGAGGTGCAGCAGTATGTGTTGTGGTAGATGGATGTCGTGGTGTATGGATGTACAGTGGTGTGGATGTCCGGGCATATCAATGTCAGGGTGTACTGATGTGCAGCAGTATCAATGTTAGGGTATATCAATGTCAGGGTGCACTGATGTGCAGTGGTATCGATGTTGGGCCATATTGATACCAGGGTGTTTTGATGTGCCACTGTATCAATATCTTGGTGTGTCAATGTCAGGGCGTTTCGATGTACAGCAGTATTGATGTCCGGGCTTACCAATGTCAGGCACTATTCATGTCAGGTCATATGGATGTGCAGAGGTATCAATGTCACGGCGTATTGCCGTTGGGGGTAGTGATGCAGAGTAATATCCATGTGGGGGAGTATCAAAGTCAGGGCATATCAATGTGCAGGGGTATTGCTGTTGCAACATATAGATGTCGGGGTGTATTGATGTCAAGGAAACTCGATGTGGGGACATATTTATGTCAGGGCATGCCAATGTGCAGCACTATCAATCTGGGGCGTTTTGATATCGGGGGTTTTCAAGGTGTAGCACTATCAATGTCAGAGCATATCAGTCTCAGGGTGTATCAGTGTGCAGCATATCAACGTCTGGGTGTATGGAGGTCAGGGCCTATTGATGAACAGTGGTATCAGTATCAGTGTGTGTTGATGTCAGGGTGTTACGATATGAAGGTTGGATAGTAACTTCAGGGACAGTAACATAATAAAAATGTTTATTTCCTCACACAAGCTTTTGGATTAGTAACGCCAATTAAAATAATGTGAGTACTCATTTAGAAAGGATAACCCAGAACCATCAGCTACGGCGCTATTAATTGGAAATACTGCTTATCCCAACTTGAAAGTAGCTTGTTCACTGTCTTAGTGAGAGGACTCTCAACCTCAAGAGGAGTTACCTTAACCCAGCATCCCAGGGAAGGGGGGGGGGAATACTCACGGATGGAGAAGATGGCCAGGTCACATTCCCGTTCCCTGCTCAAACTCTCTTAGCTTCCAAGGTTCTTTTATATGACTGGGGCTCTGGACAAACACTGCTTTTGCTGATCTTTGCGAGTTTCAAAATCACAGGACTGTTTGTTCTTCCGCTTGGCAGTCCCTGATTGCAAGGCAAGACAACTCCATACAGCTTCCTCCCTCCCGGGGGGGGGGGGTCTGTGCAGTTTCGATTCCACAGCCTTATCAGGTGGCAGACTTCTTGAATCCTGTTAACTCTTCTATTCCACAGCCTTGCGCATATCAGTCCTTGCGCATATCAGCTGACAAACTTCTTCACTCCTTTTAACTCTTTACTCGTTCTTCATGGGGTGTACAGACAGCTGGAAGTAGCCTCACAATCCCAGGCCCTGATTTTCATGGGGGACTTCAACCACCCTGATATCTGCTGGAAAGACAACACAGCTAGGCACAAACGGTCCTGGAGGTTCCTGCAGAGCATTGGTGACAACTCCTTGACACAGGTGGTGGAGGAGCCAACAAGGAGAGGTGTGCTGCT
>NW_020450804.1:325230-327418 GCF_003343035.1 Apteryx rowi | reverse complement strand
CCCTGCTGAGGCCACATGTGGAGTAGTGTGTCCAGTTCTGGGCTCCCCAGTACAAGAGGGATGTGGCACTACTGGAGCAAGGCCAGCGAAGGGCTACAGAGATGATGAGGGCACTGGAGCAGCTCTCTCTTATGAGGAAAGGCTGAGAGAGCTGCGCCTGTTCTGCCTGGCGAGGAGAAGGCTGAGAGAAGATCTTATCAATGTGTACAAGTATCTAAAGGGAGAGTGTCGAGAGGATGGGACCAAGACTCTTTTCAGTGGTGCCGAGCGACAGGACGCGAGGCAACGGGCACAAACTGAAACAGAGACGCTTCCATCTGAACATGAGGAAAAACTTTTTCACTGTGAGGGTGACAGAGCACTGGAACAGGTTGCCCAGAGAGGTTGTGGAGTCTCCTTCTCTGGAGATATTCAAAACCCGCCTGGATGCAATCCTGTGCATTATGCTCTAGGTGACCCTGCTTGAGCGGGGGGGGGGTTGGACTATATGATCTCCAGAGGTCCCTTCCAGCCTCAGCGATTCTGTGATTCTGTGATTCTGTGTACTGATGAGCAGCTGTTATGATATCGGGGCATACAAATGTGCAGCTATATTGATGTGCAGTGGTATCAATTTCAGTGCATGTAATTCTGCAGCAATATCGATGTTTGGGTGTGCTGATGTGCAGCAGTATCAATGTTGTGTCAAATCGATATGCAGCAGTATCAACATCAGGGTGTGATATTGCACTGTATAAATGACAGGGCATACCAATAAACAGTGGTACTGATGTGCTGTGGTATCTATATCGAGGGGTATCAATGTGCCGAAGTATTGATGGGGGGAGGTATCGATGTCAGGGCATATTGATGTGGAGCAGTATTCATGTCAGGGTATGAGCATGTCGATGTGCAGTGATATTGATGTTGGGACGAATTGACATTAGGGCATATCAATGTGCAGCAGTATCGATGTTGGGGCATATCGATGTGCAGTGGCACCGAAGTTGGGGCATATCGATGTGCAGTGGCACCGAAGTTGGGGCATACCAATATGTCCCAAAATCAATATACCCTGACACCAGTACGCCTCAAAATCTGATACCCTTCACACTGAGTTGCCATGACATCAGTGCTGCTTCCCAATTATCAGCCTTGACATTGAGACACACCGACATCCATAGGCACTGACACTGATGTACTGCTGTACATAGAAAAACCCTGAAATTGACATGTCTACACATCAATATTGCTGCACATCAATAAGACCTGAAATCAATGTGCCTCAACATTGATACCAATGCACATCTATACGTCCCGACATCAATATGCCCAGAAATCAATTCTGCTGCACATTAACATGCTGTGACGTTGATACACCCTGTCATTGATACCATTGCACATCAATACACCCTGATATTGAGCCTACTGCACATCGACACACTCTGACGTTGAAATGCTCTGACAACAATACCACTGCACATCGATTCGCTGGGCATGGATTCCCCTGCATGTTGATAAGATGTGAACTTGATACCTCAGTATAGATATGCCCCGACATCAATACGCATTGACATTAACACCACAATGATACACCGTTAGAGAATATTGGACTGAGGCTGTCTAGAATTAATCACTTAGCATAACTAGCTAAATTTGCTGAAGCCTTAGGCCTCAGGCTGTGAACTTTTACTTAGACAAGTAAAAGGGGACCCCAGAGTCAGTTCAAACTGGAGAGATAAAGAAGTTACAGGGACAGCAGGAGTAGCAAATCTTGAAGAAAAGAAGCAGCCTGCCTAGAGACAATGAAGGGGACCAATGAAGAAGGGGAAGAACCCAGACCGAACTATTACTATTGATCCAAACTATTGCTTAAGGGGTGGGGAATTTAGATTGTAAGGGTATAATTGCCCAGGGATTTCTTTGTTCGGGGTTCCTCTTCAGAGGCACCCAGCTTGAGCTGTAATTACCATGTGTGGATCATTAAATTTTATTTCTCTCCAATCTGACTTCGAACTTCTGCCTCAGCAGGAACCTAGGGTCAGACCCTGTTATGGTGGCCGGCGAGCCTAATTTTCCCTAACAACCCCGACATCAATAACGCTACGCGTCGATACCACTGGATATCAATGTGCCCCGACATAGGTATGTCATGACATTGATATGCCCGGCATCGATACGGCCACTCATCCATGATACACCCCGACAT
>NW_020450804.1:316651-325160 GCF_003343035.1 Apteryx rowi | reverse complement strand
GGTCGGCCTCTCCCTAGCACTGACTCAGCCAGTGCTTGACCCACCCTAATCAAGGGCCACTTGGATGAGCGATCGATTGTTAGCGGCAGCTACACCTAGCTAGAGCTTCTCGCAGGAGGAGTTAAGGCCTCCTCTAGTTGTCCTTGCCCAGCTGCCCTTTCCTGTTAGCAGCAATCAGCCCTGCTTCCTCAGCTGCTTCCGACAAAGCGCCCACAACTTCCAAGAGGGGGAAGGCCTCAAGAGTTCTAAGTAGAGCCCAGACAGTGCTGCACAAACTGCTGCCTCTGTTAGCTGTGCTCTTGGGTTAYGCTTTAGATTTAGGGCAAAGGTTAGACCTGAAGTTTAGCCTCAGCGTTTGCATTACTGGCATGCTGTGAAGGTTCTCGCTTAGGACGGTAACTTCCGAGAGAGTAAAGTAATAAAAAACAATGTTTATTTCCTCACGCGAGCTCTCGGATTAGTAACACCCACTGAAGCAATGCAMGTCCTACTTTAGAAAGCATAACCCCAAACCATCGGCTACTGCGCTGGTAATCGGCAACACTGCTTAGCCCAACTTGAAAGCTAGCTTCTTCGCTCTCTTAGCGAGCGGACTCTCAACCTCCAAGAGTTACCTTAACGCAGCGTCGCAGGAAAAGGGGAGCGGAGGGCGGGTGGGGGATACTCACGGTGCACCGGAGAGGCTGAGCAGCTCCCATCCGTCTATGCTGAGCTGCCGAGGCTCTCCCACCGCTGAGCCCTTCTCACCGCTCAGATCCTCCGAGCGCCAATACCACATCATGCCCCAACGAAATCACCCTGCTACCAGGACATCTCTGCTGCTGCCTAGACCACCCTGCGGCTCAGCAGAGGTGGCCACCGACACGCTGGCTGCTTAGGAGCGACTCATACCTCGCCAGCACCTGGAAAAGACTCACAAGCCTCCGAGGGAGCAGCAGCAGAAGACGTCTCCAAAGGTGGAAACACCTTGAAAAGCGAGAGAAGACTCCCAGACGGGAAAAAGGCTCTTTTGCAGCTGCTCATTGCTTGCGCTTCTCAGTTTCACTGCCCCAGGAGATACCGCTCGCAAGGTTTTCCCCAGTCCCCACGCCACCCCCTGGGCCCTCAAGATTGCCACTCAAAATTCGCGATGCCCTTCAAGAGGCTCACAAGCCACCGAGGGAGGACAAACGGGGCTTCTCATTGCTTGGCCTTCTCAGTTTCACCACCCCACCCCTCCCCCAGGGAATACTATTTGGAAGGCTGCAGTCCCCGTTCCCCAATGACCCTTTGCGCACTGAAGAGAGTGACTCAAAACTGGCGATGAGCTTGGAGAGCAGCACAAGCTTCCCAGGGCCACGAGAAAGGGCCSCCTCTTTCGCAGCTCCTCTTTGCTGGGGCTTCGCCATTTGCCTTCCCCAGGAAATACCATTCGGGAAGGCAGTACACTGGACGAAAGCCACCCTGTGGGGGTCGCAGGTGCCGCTCCAAACTCGCCTTTACCGGGAAAAGACTCACAAGCCTCTGAGGCCTCACAAGCAGGCTCTGGTCATTGCTWGGCCTCRTCAGTAAYACTTCCCRCGAAACACYRTTYGGAAAGYGCTTCCCAKGCCCAAAGCAACCCTGTGGGGGACTTAGGAGCRACTCAAAACTTGYGATTACCCTGAAAGCAGCACAAGACGCCGAGGGCAGCGAAAAAGGCTCTTTTGCAGCGGGTCATTGCTGCACCTTGTCAATTTCACTTCCCCAGGAAATGCCATTCGGAAGGCAGGCCCCTGGCCGAAAGCCACACTGGGGGTGCTTAGGAGCGGCTCAAAACTCGCCGGTGCCTTGAAAACCGTCACAAGGCGGCCAGGGCGAGGGAAAAGGCTCTTTCATGGCGGGTCTTTGCCGGGCTTGCCAAGCTCACTCCCCCAGGTAATAGCTTTCGGCAGGCAGGCTTCCAGCCTAAGGCGAAAGCAACCCTGTGGGGTCTCAGGTTCCCCTCAATACTTGCTTTGAATATTATCATAACTAAATATTATTCCTAACCTGTTTGCCATAAAGGTAACTCTGACCCTGAACCATAACTCTTAACCTTAATACTAAAAGGAAGTCTGATCCCAAACCTTTCTTGGTATCCTAACCTTTTGGTCTTTAGAAACCCTAACTCTTAACTCTACCTAGCCGCCAACCCTGATGGAAACTCTAAGTCCAAATTTAAACCAAACCATAATGCAAGCTATCCCTAGTCCTTCTGCTAACCCTGACCATTAACTCTAAACCTGAAGCCATAAACTTCAACCTCACCCTACACTACCCCTACCCCTAATGCTATKTCCACCCAAAACCCCTAATCTTAACCACTAAATACTATCCGTAGCCTCAACCCTAAACCTAACTCTTAATGCTGAACCTGAAAACTAATCTTAAAACCTTCTTGTAACCCTATCCATGTCCCTAAMCTTTATCCTAAACTGTAACTTTAAACCGTATACCTAACCGTACCCCTAGCCCTTAACCATCAACTCTTACCCAATTCTAACCTCAACCCCTAAACTGTAACTCCTAACCTTATCCCTGACCGTAAGCCTAGCCCTACATTAAACCCTAAACCCTTCCCTTAACACTTACCTTAACTCTAACCATTATTGCTAAATGCTAACCCTCATCCTAAAACATTCTTTTAGCCTTAATCCTAAACTTAACCCTAAACTCTTACCTCCTAAAGATGTACAGGTCCACATTCCATTCCATCACTACTCTGATCTGCACTATACCTTCACTACCCACACTTGCAAGGGAGTTACACCCCCAAACACAGAACCGTAAACACACAAACAGGCAAGAAAACCCTATGCAAGAAGACCAGGTCTCGCTGCTTGCTGGAAAGTCTATGGTCCTGCAATTACGTGGCTCAGATTCTCTAGCATTACCCAGAAAACGTGCAAATGCTGAGCCCATGATGGAAAGTGCCCTGCAAAGCAGGGACAATCCATGCAGAAGGAGCCAGCTGCATAGACCTGAGACTCTGATGATGCAGGTAAGAAAAACCTGAAAAGACTCTGGGAAGACACAGCCCTCAGAAGAAAACAGCAGTTGACAAGCCCTTAATGATTACCACAGACATTACTGGCCAGAAACACCTTTGATGCAAAATCATCATGATTCCCTCATACACAAATGCTCAATGGGAGAGTTGCTTCTGCTGGAACAATGAGCTTGAGCTTCATGAGCCGAATGTGATGCTGGCCAAGCATTCCAAAACAGAGTACTGAAGAAGAAAGAAGTTCCACCCTATCTGACGATGCTTACCTATTCTAGTACTTGACATTTCAGAGACTGCAATCACAGTTTTAGGCATCAATAGGAACTTCAGGTGCATTTGGGAGACCAGGAGCAGAGCTTGGGGGTGTTTTGGGAACAATGGAAGATTTGGGGCAGACTTTAGGGTCTTTGCAGAGTGTTTGAGGATCTGGGGGAGCTTTGAGGCAGGGGTTGTTTGGTGGCCAGTGGGAGCTTTGGACGTGTTTGGAATGCTGGGTCAGGTTGGGGCAAATTTTGTGAATGTTTGCAAAAGGATTTGAGGGTCTTGGACAGGGCTTAGGGGTTTTCATGGACTCTGTGTTAGGGTCTAGGAATTTTTGGGACCATGAAATAGAGTATGGGTTTTGGGGGTGACTCAGGGGCAGGTTTTGGGGTGTTTGGGGATACTTAATGAGTTTTGGAAGCTTTGAATGCTTATGGAGGCCTCCACAGGGCCCTTGTTGGAGAAGGGATTTGTAGGTGAGGTGGTGAGTCTCATCTGAGTTGGGTGCCAATGCCTTATATGGCTTTAGCCTTGGAGGGCAAGAACTCAGGCATCTCTCAAGGACAAAGAACCCATAGCCTATATTCCTTCAGACCATTCTCCCTTTCCGCACCACCCACATTTGCCCCAGGCCAAACAGTACAGACCAGCCCTTGTCATGCTCCAGCCCCATTCAGAGCTTATTTACCTAGCATGCCTGTCTCTGCCCCACCAATGTGCATTGACTTAGCCCAGGAACCCCATGGTAAAAGCTTGCCTGCCTGCCTGCCCACTTCCCCATTGTGTGTCTGCACACTTCCAGTCTCTGCATCCACAATAGCTAGAGCACCCACCCCAGCCTAGTTTGGGGAGGATCCTTCAATTCAGTCATGACATTTTACTGTTCTTTGTACATTGTCCTCTTTCAGACCTAATCAGGGCTATTGCAATGATGCTGGAGATATCCAGACCCTGATGCGGCACGTGAATKCCTGGGGAGACATCGATGTGGGACCCAGCTCCACATACAGGATGGGGGAAACCCATGGCTTTTGATCAGCCCTACAGTGAGATCAGGAGTTTGAAGTATTTGGTGTCAGGGTTAGTTTTTGCCCACAGTCCATTCCAGGGGCTGGGTGCTCAGGAGGCCCAGGGACTCTCTCTTCTATTTGTCTTCTTGTTTCCCCAATTACAATTCTCAAGTAATTGGGAGCAGGGCAAATCAAACCTGAGCTCCAGGCAGACCCTGCCCTGCACACATCTGGCACAGAGTGGAAACAGGCCCAAGCTGCCCCATCCCATTTCTCCAGACCTCTGCTTCCAGGCAGTGATGGCCTGAGCAGGCAGGAGACATCCAGACATCAGCAGCCACCTTAAGGGAAGTGTTTGTTTCAGGGGTGCACCCAGGCCATCATTGGTAGGCAGCCCATGCCCTCACCCTCCTCTGCCAAGCAAAAACTTAGCAGCCCCTCTTCCCTACTGAACCCCAAATCTCCCAGCCTCACATAGGACTGCCACCTGGGCTCCAAGGGAGTTGTGGGCACCACCAGGAGCACTTAAGGCAGCATAGCCCAAGCCCACCCAGGCTGAGGAATGGCAATGATAACTGTGCTAAGAAGGACCCAAAGGAATACAATGATCCATCAACACCTGCCCCATTGCAGAAGCAGCTCTGTGCTAGAGAACCAGCAGAAGTAATAGACACCTTTAGTTAAAAAAAAAAGAAAAAAAAAAGGCAGCGAGAAGTCCATCCAATAGCTGTGCGGGCACTGGTGTGAAAAGCAGATTGGGATCCAGACACTTGGGATGGCAATAGCTGGGACTATGATGAGCCTCCCAGCTCGGAGTCAGACACAGAGCATGAGGGGGAGGCAGGTGGTAGAGCAGTGGCTTACCAGACCGACTGCAGCAAGTTTGCAAGGGACCACAACTATTCATGATTTTAAAGCATCGGATATGCAGGGGTGCTGCAGGCAGCAGTCCCGTGAAGATTGGTTAGAGTGACTGTTAAAGTTGTGGGATGATGGGGCAGATCTGGTTTATTTTATGAGAGAGGCACTGGATAGGATGGGGGCTTTACCCAGGATCCCAGCCTGCGCAACACCCTCCATACCCTGCAACAGCAAAACCAAAATGTTTCGCCCTCCCTAATGGAGTCAGTGATGAGCGTGGCACATTTAACCTGGCTGACTGCAGTGGACATCGATGACAGGCTCACCAAGTGGACTACTATTACAGCAGGAATAAACCAGCTGTGGCAATTAAGAATGTTGTCTAGAATGTATCCCCCCAAATTGACCAGATCAGATCTCCATGAGCAAACCCATCCAAACTAATACATTGCAGATAGCACCCCACTCCCCATCTTAAAGCTGTGATTGGTGGGGCAGGTACAGCAGGAGAAGTCACAGTGCTGCTATCTCACTTAGCAGAGGTGCTAACCTCTGAGCCCACCTCAGTGACCACCCACTGCATAGCTCTACCCTGTATGCTCATTTCCAAGGGGAATCCATTGAGCAGCCGTGTGCGCTTAGAATGCAACAGCTGCACCCCCTCCCCCCCAAACCTACCTCCCCATGTGAGGTCTGCCTGGAAGTGCCGTGTTGGATCTGCAATTGCTGCACAAAAACCCCTGGCATTGACTGTCATCATGGTTGAATTACGACTATGGGGAAAACACATTATTCTCTTGGTCTTCTGGACTGATTAGTTTTGTATGCATACTATATTTTACTATATATATTTACCGTAATTTAGTTGCTTGTACACCTTAGCTGTTAGTTAGGCTAATACCAGAAAGGCATATCTGAACATTGTCCACCCACTGGTGGCACCAATGCCATATCTCTGACAGTCAGAGGGTGCAGTGTAGTGAGAAAACCTGGGGAAGATCTGATGAGGAGCCAGTGACTTGCAGACCTTTCCTTAAATTAAAATATGAAATTTATCATTTTGGTTTGGAGAACAGATAGAATCAGAACCTCTAACACACTCCAGCTCTGTCCACCTTCTGCCTTGACCTGCTATATTCTTCCTCCAGGTGCTGTTCATAAATGTTCCCTTCACCTGCAACCTCCCACTCCCAGCTTAGTGCTGCCAGGCAACCCAGGCTTGCTGGAAACATCGCATTCTTCCCTTCCCCACCAAGGAAAAACAGACACAGCTGTCTTTACCTCTCCCTCTTACACTTTGTCTCTTTCTCACTCCCTCCCCTCTGTTGTGGCCTCACAGCAATTTTCTCCACAATCTCCATTTCCCTTTCCTTAGCAAAACAAGCAGCACAGCATCAATTTCTGCTTCCATAAGGTGGATGAGAATAGGCTGTACTGAGAGTGCAAACAGATGGAAGGAGGGAAGAGCTGCACAACTAAACATGGAGTGCCTGCAGCAGGGAGGTGCAGGAGATTATCCTGGAGCATGAGAGCACAGGTGGAGCACTGTGGAAGTCTTTGCTGCCTCACCACTTACAAATAAAAAAGAGAGCAAATGATAGGGCAGGAAAATGCTGGCCATGATGCCCTGCCACAAGCTTGACGTGCTGCCGCAAACCTGATGCTTATGTGCCACTAGCCAATAAAATTGACAGATACAATCCAGTGTCACTGAACAGATGGCAGAAACAGCCTTAGCTTTACTGGCACCTGAAGGGTCTCTGTCCTTTCCATTCACCACTTGAGTTTGACAGCTGTACAGCAAAGCCCTCCAAGGAGTCATCAGCTCAGGGCTTCACTGACATCTAACCAGGATAGGTAATCTCAGCAAGTACACTGCACGAAAGGAGGAGAAAAAGTCTAAACAAATCCAGAGGCAGAGTGCCCCCATCTGTAACTCTGTGGTGATCTGTATTATGAATCCAGTACACAGGTCCAGGCTGCCTGCAGAAAAAAATTTGGCACAGAGTTCATGCTACCTGATGATCTGTGCATGACCTCTGATAGGGCCAAAGAGCAGCAGGATGCTCCCAGGGAAGGAAATTTTTTTGTGGGTGATTTGAAGGCCTTGTACAGCAATTTCTGGAAGCTGAGAAAGGCTAGACAAAAATTGCTGAGAAGGACAGGTGGTGGGGCCCTTGTCCTCCTAGGAACCTGCCACAGCTCCCTGCTATGGGGCACTATCATGTGCCTCAGTTGGCCAGAGGTGGTTTCTCCACCAGGTACCCCAGCTAACTTAAAGCTCTTGGAGAATGAGGTTGGTGCAATTCTTGCTGAACTCCTGCAGAGAGTGGGAAGAGTACCATAACTTCAAATAGGCTGAAACAAACAAAGCATTTGTGGCCAGGGCCCAGAAGGCTAATCGGAGTGTGCTAGAATACTGGGGAGGAAGGGCTACAGACCTCCTGCAGTGCCACCACTCTTCCTCTTCTGCTTTGCACTCCTCTAGGAGCACCCAAAACAATGAATGGAGTATGGCCGTGTTTTATCCCAGAGAGAAAATACTGCCCTCCCCAGCCCACTGCCTCTGAAAAACAACCTTCACAAATAGCCTGGCTTTCACCTTCCTGTTAGGGAACTACACTTTTTCAAACTCTCCATCTAGAGCTGGTTTTCCTTTTTTCTTTGCCACAAGTAGGCCTTTTCCTTACAGTCTCATCTCTACCATTCTCTGATAGCAAACACTCCAAACATGCTAGCATATTCTGTGACCCCTTCCCCCAGAATAAAAACAGAATCACAGAATAGCTGAGGTTGGAAGTGACCTCTGGAGACCACCTAGTCCAATCCCCCTGCTCAAGGCAGGATCAACTAGAGCAGGCTGCTCAGGACATTGTCTAGTCGGGTCTTCAGTAGTTCCAAAGATGCAGACTCCATAACCGCTCTGAGCAACTTGTTCCAGTGTTTGACAGCCCTCTCTATTAAAAAAAAGTTTTTTTCTTGTTTAAATGGTATTTCAGTTTGGGCCCATTGCCTTTTGTCCTGTCACTTGGCATCCCTAAGAAGAGTCTGGGTCCATTTGTGCCTCCCACCTGGCATTTTTACACATTGGTAAGATCTCTCCTGTGGAGTCAGGAGAGAATTCAGGACAAAGAAGGGAGGCACAAAGGAGAAACATTATGTGGTAGACAAAACATACCACTCTTTTGCAACATGAGCAACAAACTAGCTGGTGAAAGCCAGAGAGTTTTTTCCAGTTCCACGATGGAGGAGGGAGCAATATGAAGGTATGGCGATCTGCCCCTGACCTCAAAGGGTTGCATACCAAAAAATAATCGCTGATCGTGGACTAGGTGTTGACCTATAGTGCCCCTAGCCTCATTAGCCCTGA